>NW_007727778.1:298684-352868 GCF_000696425.1 Galeopterus variegatus
GGGGGGGGGGGGGGGGGGGGGGCGAGGCTCGACAATCTGCAGTGCCGAACTTTGGAGAATCTCCTTGCAAACTCGGAGAGGTCATGTAAATAAAAACAGCAGCAGCCAAAATAAAAACAGCAGCAGCCACTGAATAAGCCCCTGCTCTGTGCCAGGCCTGTGCTGAGCTCCTGTGCAACCAACCCCACAGGGCTACTGAGCAGGGACTGTGTGAATCCCTGCTCCCACGTGAAGACTCCAGCAGACAAACAGGTCTCAGCCCAAGGTCCCCTGCAGCCTGGACTTAAGGGTCAGGACATTCATTTGTCTCCAGACCCTGCAAGCTTCACTGCCACGCCCTCCTCTGAGAGATAAAGGAAGTTGGGGGTCAGAAGTTGCTGTCTTTTGGAGAATAGTTGTCCCAGCCTAGGAAGAGAATCAGGTCTGTGGTGTAATCCTGCCCAACTACGCCAATAGTCTGGCTAGGCTAAGGCCTGGAATCCTCACAGCGCCAATTGTCTATCTCTCTTAATCCTGTTCATGATGCCAATTATAAAGCTAGGTGACCCTGACTACACCAGTTGACAGGCTCTTTTACCTGCCGGTAATCCTGCACCAACTGGGGCGATTGTTGAGCTAGGGCTGGGTCTGGAGCTCCCAGACCCCTCAAGCCTGTTCACAGACTGGGTCACAAACCGTTCACATGCCAGGCTGGGTCCCCAGACCCCACACATGCCAGGCTGGGTCACCAGACCCTTTCACGCAGGGCTACGAGCTAGGTAACCGGCCAAAAGGCCCTTGGAGCTGTAGGTTGGAAAGCATGGCCGCACAGGGCAGACACCCAAGGCCGACGCCCGCCCGCCTGCTTCACCAAAACTTTTTCTACTCTCTGTTCTTCTCTCTCTCTCTCTCTAGAAGAACACAAGAATAGCAACAAAGCCAACAAGATACATTGGCGCACATGCGCACCAACTCCACACACACACACACACACACACACAACTTGCTTATAATGGATGTGCTAAGCCACACCCAACAGGACCCGAGGCAAAGGCCCTGACCAAACTCTTCTATTTTCCCAACAAGGTCTATGGAATCAAACAGCAGATTCCTAAACCTCAGCCTGCCATTTACGAAGGGCATGAACTTGGGCGTTCCCTTTACCCTCAGCACCTCAGTTCCCTGAACTATAAAACTGGGAGTAATAATTCTGATTTGTTGGGAAGTTGTTGGATTAAATGAGAACGTGTACTGAATGCTCAGCACAGTGCCCGGCCCTTGCTACGATCCCAGTAAATGTTAGCCCCTCTTGAAATAGTCACCTTCCTCTTCCAGTATGTATTTCAGAGTGACAATTCAGAGTCAAATTTAGAAATGTGCGACAGCCTTGGGGCAGAGGAGGAAGAGGGGATGGAGAGGTAGACACGGAAACCTAAGAGGTTGTTGCTGAAGTCCAAGCGAGCCCTGGGTGGGCAGGTGAGCAAGAAGACGGGCAGGTTACAGAACTCACAGGCCCTTAATCACTTTCCCAATCCACTCAAAGGGACCCAGTGCTTTACCATATCACTGGAAGGGCATCAAGGTGGCTGTCCTAGAGACTGTTACTCAGGGAGTGGCCAGGCTAGTTTGGACACCCAGGGGCAGGAGTTGCATCTAGAGGACACCACACTTAGCTCAGCAACTCCAGTTTGCCTCAGGCCTCACCCTGCAAAAGCCCTCTGCCTGGGGTGTCCTCAGACCATCCAGAAGGAAAAGAACTTGGGCTGACAGGCAAGCCAACACAGCAGGCACAGGCGGGAGACAGTCCCAAATCCAAAATCACAGTGCCAGCATGAGCTAGCAATGACCTTCACTTCTGTGAGTTTCCATTTCCTCATCTATAAAGCAGGGAAGATAAAATGGTATCTATCTTCAAGGTCATGCAGATGTATGTTGAGACTTTAGCAGAAGTGCTTATCACAAAGCAAGCTCTTATAAATATTAGCTGTTAGTATCCTTGTTATTATTGTTATTGTTATGTCTATACCTGTGAGATCATAGGTAAGGTTTAAAAAAACCCTGAGTCTTAGTTTTCTCATTTGTAAAATGAATATGTTAATAGAATATATCCCTATAAAATTTTTTCAAAACTTAAATGAAATAATGTATGTCAAGCACCCAGCATACAGTAAGCATTCAGTTAATGTTAAAGATGATTTCTAGCTAGAGGCACAGATTGCCTTACAGCTAGGGTGATCAGCTGTCCTGATCTGCCAGGAACTGTCCAGTTTTAGAACTGAAAGCTCCATCTCCCAGAAAGGTCATCCTTACAACAGCCCACCTGGCTGGGGCCTTCCTTGCGCCCCCAGGCAGTGCAGAGAGAATTTCTGGCTCATGTCAACCTGCCTCTGGAAGCTCAGCCAGGCTCTGGGCTGCCTTTTGGGTCTAAGTGGCCCCAGGATTCCAGGGCCAGTGTTCTTAGGACAAAGGGGTTTAACAGGCTTAGAGAAGCTGAGAGATGGAGTCCAAGTCATATTCAGGCACCTGAGGTGGCAGACCCCAGGCACAACCGCAAACAGGAGGGAGCCAAGGGAAAATGGAGATTGTCTGTGAGAGTCCGGCTGGACTCGGAGAAGGGAGAGATCCGTCTTCCCCCATGATGAATAATGCAGGGGAGGAAGCAGGAGCGGGAGGAGCTGCCGCTGAGCCCCCAGCCTGTTCCCAGCCAGGCTGCTGCTGAGCAGGAAGCCTCCCAGCTGAGCCTGGGAAGCAGTTATCACTGGTGGGTGATTAAGTTACTAATCCTTCAGGGAGAAGACATTTAGAGGCCCATATTAAAGCAGTGCGAGGCAAAATTACATTCCGTTTCAATTTAGTTTAGCAATTCCTGTGATTTAGTTAAATGAAAAGCAATTGTTCCAATTAATAGTATTGAATGTTATTCATCAAAAGTGTCAAAACAGCTCTGTGGCTGCATTAGTAACCCATTCTCTTGTCAGAGATATGGATAATTCCCCAGGACAGGATGGGGAAATGGTAGAGTATGGGGGCTTTGGGGAAAAGGTCAAAGTCAGAGGGGGCACTTACATGCACATGCGTGCACGTGTGTAGGCTCATGTGCATGTGACCTGTGGATAGGTGTGTATGTGGGCACGTGTATCTTGTATGCCTACAGCTCAAAACTGTGTCAAGTGTACATATGAGGGTTCTTCAAGAAGTTCATGGAAAAATAGAAGCAAAAGAAATTCAAATCCCTCTATGAGCTTTCTGAAGACCCCTTGTATTTTGCATGTAATTATGTTCACATGCCAGTGTAACCGAGTGAGTGACAAGTGTGTGTGTGTGCCTGGGTGGGCCTGGTGTGTGTGCATATATGTGCAGAGACGTGGAAGAGCCTTGTGTGCCCATGTATGTGTGCATGTGTGCCTATGTAAGTGCATGCACATGTGCACGCAAGTACTACTGTACATTCATATGTGTAGGTGTGTGTGTGTAAATAATCCTGAAGATACGTTGCTATCCACAGGGATGCACTGTGAGCATACACAGGTGTGCACATCTTGGGGCATATTCATCTATATTGTAAATGTGTCTGTATGTATCAGGGCAAGAGGTGAAGGGAGCTTGCTGTCTCTGTAGCTTAAGAACAGGCTCACCTGTTTCCATCCCTCTGTCATAATGAGTGATTTGGCCTGTCACTAGTTCTTGTGAGGTCAGAGACTTTTTCTGCCATGTTCACTGCTGTATCTCAGGACCCAAAAGACAGCCTGGTACAGAGTAAGCTTCAAAGACATATGAGTATATTGATAGAATAGATTAATGCGTGGACAGGGGATGGATGGACGGATGCATGGATGGGTAGATTGGGGGATAGATGGATTGGGTGGGGGGGAATGGAGGGATGGATAAATGGATGGATGGATGGATGGCTACAGGCCCCTGGGTCTATCTGGCCTCCCAGTAGTGAGTGGTCTCCCCAGTCTTTTCTCCTCAGTGTGACTCTCAAGCTTCTCTGGCCTTCAGCACCAGTTCTATACCACAGCCTTAGAAAACTCCATCCTAGGTAGGCAACAGGCTTGGAGGGCTCACAAACTGCCCAAATCAACCAAAGCAAAATATTGCAGAGCTAAGAGCAGACAGGACAAGGACTTCTTTGGAGAAGCTGACAAGGGCTCAGCATTGCCAGGCTAACGAGAAGCTGGCCTGGCCAGGCAGGCCCAAGAGGACACAAACCAAGAGGAGACTTGTATATACTCAAGCCAGGGTTCCTGCATCTGGCTGATATCCCTGGGCAGCAGCCACCAGCTCCTGACTGTACTGCAGGCCTGTTCTTCTCTGCCCCTGATGTTCTTCCTGCCCTGACACCTTCCCACAGCAGGGGAGATCCACTTGTCATCCCTGTCCAAATGCTGACACAGCTCGTCATCATCTCATTACCACAGACTAAGATCACAAAGGAAGTCTACAAGTGGCTTCCCGTCTCCACTGCCCACACTTTCCAGTCTGCACTGGGCCTTGGGTTGCTCTGGAGCTGACCAGACTCTGGAGAGGGCCCCAATACCCAGAGCAGGCCGCTTTGTGTGGCTATCAGTCTTCCCACAGTCATGTTGAGCATTGGCGGGGGTAGCCTGGCCCACCTGCTGTCAGGACCTGCCCCCTAGTGGCTGATACTGGCCCTTACACTGCCCCCACCCCATGGCTCCAACTGCGAGCCTGGTGACCCTTTGCCTGGCCTCAGCCAGGAAAGGACCTCTGAATCCTTGCAAAAAGCTCCACAAAGGCCCCACTTGCCCTTCCCTAACCACAGACACAGCAGTGCCAGATCAGCCCACATGCACACATAGCCTCATCAGCCCCAGGCTCTCTGTGCAAGTGTCCATCCATCAGGATGGTGATTAAGCATGAAGAGGAAGTGTTAGGATGTGATCCCTGAACCCATGAGGCTCATAAAGACAATAGCTGGGAGCATGGCGAGAGGCACCAGGCGTCCTATCTATTTTGGGAGGACATGAGCATGGCTGGCCAACACCAAAGGCATCCTGGGGCTCGTTAATCTGTATGGTAGTGACAGAGACAGGATGAAGGGTCCAGGAGGCCTTCCGCCAGCCGTTTCCTCCCAGCCGGCCAGCTCTGCTCCACGCTCCACTCATGGAACCCCTGGCCCCGGCCTCTGGAGACCCAGCCTTGCCAAGTCTCTGTGGTAGACCCAGCTCCCTTTTCAAAGTCTTTTACTGAGAGATTAGAGGCCCTGGCCTTTCTGGGATCCACTCTTTGTTTTCTCCCTGGGGTAGGCAAAGGAAGAAGTAAAATACCAGCAGCCTCATCCAGGCTGAGGCAATGGAGAAACTGCCTTGAAATATCCTTCTAGTCCTCTGTTCCCACGGCCTGGCCTCTTCGGAGCCCAAGAGTAGCAAAAGGTTAATTGCTAGGGTCTTGGGCCCAGCAACGGACTGGATGTAAAAGCCAGTGTTAAATATGCAATTGTTAAATATCCCTTCCTCCCTCTATCTCTCCCTCTCTCCTTCTCTCCCAATCATTAAATGGTTGGTAGCTTGAAATTGACCATGGTGTAAGTGTTTACACCGCAGAAATTGGCGAACATTATCAAGCAAAGCAGTACCAGCAAGGCAGGCATGGAGCCGCCCTTCCAACTCCCAGGCTAGAAGTCAGACACCCAGATGACTTTGTTAGAAGGCATTGCTTGTGACAGTTTCAGGAGCCACAGAGACTTGGAGTGCATATCAGGTATGTAGTTCCCAGCACCCTAATCTCAAGTCACTTGCCTTTGCTGTCTGTAACCCTGGATAATACAAGGGCATGACATCAGTCCTAAGAGTCAGGAGACCTGTATTCTACCTGCAGATGCTTCCTATGTCACTTCACATCGCTGATCCTCCATTTTTCAACAGTAAAATAAGAGCAATAATATCCTATTGTAGGATGAGAACTTTATAGGTTTGTTGCAAGAATTGAATAGACTATTGCTTGTCAAGCCTTTAGCACATTGAGACCATTGTGGGACATGGTCGATAGTAACTATTCAATAAATATCAGCTGTTGTCACTGTTATTGTTATTATCATCACTTTCCTCATAAGGCATTTTAAAGCTAAAGTGAAAGAATAGTTATGCAGCCATCTGTAATACTTTTTTTTCTTTAAAGTGTTTCCAATAATGTAAACCAAAAGTGGCCCAGTGCCTTCAACTCTTCCTGGGTCTATGTCCATGCACAATGCTTGGCAGAGAGTAAGTAGTCAATGAATGGCAGGTGACCAACCA
This sequence comes from Galeopterus variegatus, assembly GCF_000696425.1. NCBI lineage: Eukaryota > Metazoa > Chordata > Mammalia > Dermoptera > Cynocephalidae > Galeopterus > Galeopterus variegatus. The sequence continues at coordinate 304,921 of NW_007727778.1, forward strand.
CACAACTTAGAAATTTTAGGAAATATGACATTTTTAATACAATAAAGGAAGCCTGGTCCTTTTCCTTTCACTTAGTGTAAATTGGTGCAAACATGATTTTCTTGATTTCAGGAACATAGCACCCAAGGAGGACCTGAGGTATAGCATCCACTCAAATCCTCAGAGAAAGGAGGACTTACCAGCTGCTTCTCTGGAGTCATGTCAAAAGCAAACATCAGGGTAGAAGAGATGAGTTGTGTTTTCCCCAGGAAAGACCATCTCTGACCCTTGGTGAAGGGAGCATCTTGTCTTTGCACTTCAACCCCAATGAAATGAATGCTTCATGGGAGTTCGGAGGCACCAGGGACCATCACCAGCTGTGTCATCTTCTCCCATCTGCTCCAGAAGGCCCTGCCTGTGATTGGGAGAACATTGAGGCAGAGGGTGGGCCTGGTGTGTGTGCACTCCTTTCTGCTCATTAAAGCAAGTTAAGGAGAAGCAAGAGACACATCTGGGCTCCACCCTTCTCTGTGCAGCCATGAGCAAATGCTTTCATTTCTTTTAGCCTCTGTTTCCATGTGTGCAAAACAAGGATAATAACTCTGACCTCAAAATGCTGTAAAAGGAGTCCCTGTGGTAATGCAGATGAAAAGCCCTGTTGCATAATAAGTGCTCAGCACCTGTTAGCTTTTGGTCTTCCTTATCACCATACAGAATTTTTACCTGGGGGCCCAAAAAACATGGTACTAACTGGGGCTGTTCATTGCTTCTTGCCCAGGCAGAGCCGTAGGCCCAAGGAAGCAAAAGTTCACCTCTTGCTACTCAGGCCTGTTGCTATGGTATGTGCAGGACCTCTGTTCTTTCATAATCCCAGCTAGCCAGCAGCATAACAGGGAGGTAACATTCCTAACAGTAGCTGATGTACACAGGACAAGATGCTTTGAACAAGAAGACAAATCCTCCAAAACCTCAAATCTTTGGACAAGACCGAAAGTGATAAAAGTCTGATATCAGTACTTGAGGAAAGTTGGACCAGCCAAATCCCTAACCCTTCCCAGCATGTAGGTGAGTACCTATATGGGCATGTGTGCATATAGACCTGTATGTACGTGCATGTAGACCTGTGTGCACACATGGATGTGCTTGGGCAGACTTAAGTATGCAAGTTGGAACCTGTGGGCTTCTTACGAGTGCACATGTTCTGTATACCTATACTTTCTGGGCATGTGCACAAGGGAAAGGGTACGTGTACATGTGTATACATGCATGCACGCACTTATGTACAGGCCCGTTTGTGTCCTGTGCTGGTGCATGCAAGCATGGGGTTACGTTTATGCACGAGTGAACAAGGGTGGCTGCTTGTTCCTGTGTCCCCTCTCTGGCTGCAGTCAATGTACAGATAGCTGAAGGTGAATGAATGTGCAAATGTGTGCATATGTTCTTGTGCATATTTTAGGAACAGACAGTACAAATAAACAACATAAACAAGGTGATTGTGGGGGGTTAAATACTTAGGAAGACAAACAACCCCCACAAGAACTTTGGAAGCACTCATTACGTACAAATAATGTATATGCTAATTACAAATTACTCCTTTCTGCTCATTAAAGCAGAACTGCTGCACTTTATTAGTTCAGTTCTGGTTACTCTCCACACTTGAAAGTAATAAAAATGGCTTTGGGGTCAGGAAGACACCCACATGGAGCTAAGGGAGCCATCTCAGGAGATGTGAATAGTCACCTAGGCCAGGGGCCAGGGCATCGCTGCTGACTCCTCTCTGTCCCTCCCACCCTGATGTTCAATCAGTCACCAAATTCCATCAGCCCACCTCCTTCCCTCTGTCTTCATTAACACTGTGCTGGTTTGGACCCCACGTCTCCTTCCTGATTGCATCCTGGACAGCTGCCCATACAGCCTCCCCTCCCGCCTCCCTGACTGGATCTCCCCTGACTGCAGCCCATCCCCCAAGATGCTGCTGACAAGTCTGCCACTTCAACCCCCCCACTGCTTTACCATGGACACTGAATAAAGTTCAGACCCTATAGCGTGTCCAACCATGACCTGGCCCCTGAGTACCCCTGCAGCCTCATCCCCCTGCACTTCACTCTGGCAACATAGAGTGAGTCCCAGACACTTTTCTGAGTCTACCCTTCCTCTGCTTGAGGCCTCTGGGTCTGGGCACATCATTTTTTCCTCAGTCCCAATGCCCTCTCTTTACTATTCCTGCTCCACTGGCTGGATTGTATCAGTGGGCTCCTATTTCACCTTGCAAACCCCTACACTGGGAAACCATCCCCTAGTGCCTCTAGCTTGTTACTAGTTCCTCCTCTTGTCTTCCTCTCTCCTTTGTACCCACGCATTTTTCTTTGCTTATTGCCTATCTCTCTATCCCACTAGACTGCAAGGCAGAGGCTTTGCTTTTGTGACTGCTTTATGTGTGCCCTGCACCTAGGACAGTTGCTGGCACACAGTGGACATTCAATAAATACTTGCTGGATGAAAATTAATATCTTTTTGATACTGCTCACCCTTCCATGTTACTTCTGTAACTGATATGATGTGCTTCACCCCTTTGGAATTAGTTTTTTTGGTTTTTGGTTTTTTGTTTTTTTAGTTATTAAACACTGGCTTGAGCTTCTCTTCACCTATTCTAAGGATGTCCTTCTAGTTCCCCCAGAACGTCTGCTCATTGGCAACTCCCGGTTCTATTTAGTCCATTCTGCTCTTTTTACAGGCTGGAGCAGCTGGAACTCAGGTGCACCACCTGGAGGCAGTAAGGGGAAACAACTCAGAGACAGAAGGCACCAGAAGCAGCCTCCGTGGGATGCTGGGCACAGTCACCGCAGTCATTATTTCCAGTGCACTTCCATCTGAGCATGAGTCAGAAGAGGTTCCCAGACTCAGTTCAGGTGACATGTTCGGAATCAGTCCTTGTCACACATTCTAGGTCCTGGTTACAAGTTCAAGCGCCCCCTGCCCCACCCCTTCCTACTCTGTTCTCCCTTTGTGCCCTTTCTGCCCTACCCATTTTATTCAATCAAAGAAGTTCTCATAACCTGGAAAATCGACAACTTTGTTCCTTCTCTGATGCTCCATAGCCCCATATGAAAATGTGTTCATCCCCTACCTAGTACCTTTCAAGTTCTAGATGCTAAGATGTATGGATTTTGTGAAGTCATAACAATGTGTCTGGTTACAACCTTTCCCAAAGCCAGTGGTTGGCCCCTCACTTTATATCTTCATAGCAAAAGAGCCAACTCAAGTCCCTCTCCCCAGGGGACTTCTCAACACTGACTTCTTATCCCTTCCTATAACATAGAAGCAGTCAAATTTTAAGAGGCAACTTTTTTTAACACCAAAATATTTCACTTACCTGGAGCCAGCTATGTGATTATTTGTTTATACCTTAGCATCCAATGTCAAGACTCTTTGAAAGCATGGTTCATTCAGTTAATTTCTACACACTCACCTTCAACCCAAGCCCTGTACTGAAACCTTGGCACATTTGGGGAGAAGATCATACTACTTCTCCATCTTCTTCCAAGCTCAGTGGTCTGAATATTCTTGGAGTTTCCTAAAGGGCCAAAATATGACTGTGAAGGTATCAGAGAGCACATGAGAAGGAAAAGCAGCTCAATCAACATAGGAAGGACGGGAGTGCTGGGAAGCTGAACCAGCCCTTCAACCCTAGGGAAGAGGGCTGAGAAAGGTCGTCATGTACATAACTGAGCGGCAGTGCACTTCTCCATAAGGGAGTCTCACAGAAGCTTGTCAGAATATGACATGGAAGAACACCCGAACAAATGGAGAGATATAGATGGGAACCGTTCACAGGTGGGAAGTCAATAATCTGAGGATGGCAGTGCTCTCCCAAAGTAACCCATCTCTAAATTCAATGAAAAATTTGCCAAAATAAAAATATATTTTGTGACATATAAAAATTCAATTCTAGAATTCATAAAAATGAGCAAAGAACAAAGGATAGCCATCATAACTTGAAGGAGGAGGAGAGGAAAGAGAATGAGAGGTGTGAAGGGCAACTTTTCTCACTAGAAATAAAGAGTTAGCTTGACAATAAGAGACCCAGTTTAAAATTGGGCAAAGGTAATCTAGGCTTATCAGCGGCAGGAGGTGGCCAGGAGAGGGGCACGGGGAGAGATTGGACAAGGGGCACAAAGAATAAGTACAATTTGTAACGATAGACATCCTAGTAATATTGATTTGATCAACATATGTAAGCACTGAATTCCAAAAATATGTATCATCAATTATGATTCAATAAAAAAAAAAAGAAGCTCAACATAATACAGACTAAAACCACAAAGAGATTCCTGCCTTCCACCCCCTAGGACGGTACTTACCATGACTCAGCAATTCCACTCCTACGTCCACACTCAAGAGAATCGAAAACACTTCCACACAAAAACTTGTGCCTGAATATTCACAGCAGCCGCTACTCATGAATCAATGAACAGAAAATAAGATTTGGTGTATCCATACAATGGAATACTATTCAGCCATAAAAAAGAATGAAGTATTAATACAAGCTGCAATACAGATGAACCTTAAAAATGTTATGCTAAGTGAAAGTCAGACACCAGAGGCTACATATTGTATGATTCCACTTAAATGAAATGTCCAGAATAGACAAACCCATGGAGACAGAGAGTAAATTAGTGTTTGCTCAGGGCTGGAGGTGTTGAAGGGATATGAGGGGTGACTGCTGAAGGGATATGGGTACCTGGTTTCTTTTGGGGGTGATGGAAATGTTTTAAGATTAATTGTGATGATGGTTGCACAATTCTGCAAAAACACTAAAATCACTGAATTGTACACTTCAAAATGGTGAATTTTATGGTATATGAATTATATCTCAATTGAAACAAAATAAAATAAAATTGGGCAAAGATTTGTAGAGACATTTCTCCAAAGAAGATATACAACAGCTAATAAGCATGACAGGATGCTCAACATCATTAGTCATTTGGGAAATGCACATCAAAACCACAATTAAATACCACTTCACACCTATGAGGATAGCTATAATAGAAAAAAAAGGTGGAAATTAACAAACGCTGGCGAAGATGTGAAAAAACTGGAATCCTCATGAGTTGCTGGTAGGGACGTACAGTGCTGCAGCCACTTTAAAACACAGTGTGGTGGTTCCTCAAAAAGTTAAACAGTTACCATATGACCCAGAAATTCCACTCTTAAATATATAGCCAAGAGAATTAAAAATATATGTTCATTAAAAACTTGCACATGAAAATTCATATAGCTGTATTATTCACAATAGCCAAAATGTAGAAATACCCAAGTATTTGTTAACTAATGAATGGATAAAAAAAAATCTAATGTATTCATGCAACAGAATATTATTCAGCTGTAAAAAGCAGTGTGGTACTGCTGCATGCTTCAACATGGATGAACCTTGAAAACATTACACCCAGTGTACAAAACAGCCAGAATCCAGAATAAGCAAATCTATAAAGACAGAAAATAGACTAATGGTTGCCTAGAGCTGGGTAGGGCAGGGGATGGGGAGTTTGGGAGTGATAGTTAAAGAATTTATGGTTTTGGAAGAGTAATAAAAATGTTCTAGGTCATGAAGGTGGAAGCCTCATAAATGGGTTTAGTGTCCTTATAAAAGAGGCCCAAGAGAGACTTCCTCACCCCTCTGCCATGTGAGATTAAAGTGGGAGGAAGGCTGTCTGTGAGGAAGTGGACTCTCACTAGACCCTGAATCTGCCAGCACCTTGATCTTGAACTCCCCAGACTCCAGTACTTTGAGAAATAAATTTCTGTTGCTTATAAGCCACCCAGTCTATGATGTTTTGTTATAGCATCCTAAACAGACTAAAATGGATTCTTATACTATAATGCTCAGTCGTCTCATTTTAGATCTGAATCTTAAAGAGGAAAAAAACACACACATGTATAAGGACCAATGAGTAAGGATGCTCATGGCAGCACTTTTTATAGTAGTGAAAGCCTGGATGCAACCAAGGATAGGGAAATGGATAAGGAGAGTAAGGAGCATAGCTGCATTCAATACAGCAGCTCAAATGAATGAATCAGATCTCTACGTCCCAACATGGATAAATCTCAAATATACAATATTCATTAAATTTTTCAGAATTATAAATTCAGTATGATATGATTTATGTAAATTTAAAATATTCAGAATAAGCCGTTTGTGGATATATATTTACATGTAAGTTTTTAAAACATGGAAAGAAAGGATATACACCAGCTCCGGTTGGTAATTGCCTCTGGGGTGAAAACATAAGGGAGAAAAGAATGGGGTGCCCTTTAACTGTATCCATAATGTTTTCCTTTTCAACCAATTAATCCAAACATGGCAAAATACTAGCGTTTGTTAAATTTAGGTCATAGATAAATGGGTGCCTGCTCTATTATTCTCTATAGTTTTCTGTATATTTTAAATAGTTCCTAACTAATGAATTCTTTTTTTACCTTTCATGGCTTTTTAATAAGCAACACTCTTTATGTTTTTCTGAGGGAAAGAAGTCTTAATTAGAAACCAGCTTTTTTCCCTCCTCTCTACAAGGTAGTGGCATTATTGGAAAGGCTTTAGTCTGATGGTAAAATTTTCTTATTAAAACTCTTGTGTAGGGCTGGCCCAGTGGCGCACTGGAGAGTGCGCCGCTTGGGAGCACAGCAGCGCTCCCGCCGAGGGTTCGGATCCCATGTGGAGACCAGTTCCCGCTCACTGGCTGAGCGCAGTATGGCGCGACACCGAGGGTTGCGATCCCGTTACCGGTCAGTAAAAAAGACAAAAAGGAAAAAAAAGAAAAACTCTTGTGTAAAACCTCATGTTGTTTTGTTTTGTTTTTTGAAGGTCTAAAACTGTTAGATGATTTTTTTTTTTAAACTTAATTGATTATACATATTTGTGGGGTATAGAGCTGACTATCAATACTTGCATACAGTATGTGATAATCAAATCAGGATAACTAGTATATTCATCATTATAAAATGTAATCATTCTTCATAACTAATATTTTATTTTATTTTATTTTTTTCCTTTTTTTTGTCTTTTTTCGTGACCGGTAACAGGATCGCAACTCTCGGTGTCGCGCCCGCACCACACTCAACCAGTGAGCAGACCGGTCTCTATGTGGGATCCGAACCCTCGGCAGGAGCGCTGCTGCGCTCCCAAGCGCCGCACTCCAGGAGTGCGCCACAGGGCCTGCCCAATAACTAATATTTTAAAAGGAAAAAATGTATAGGGGACCACGAGACTGGATTCAGAAGACCAGTTAGAAACCAGAAGCAGTAATGCAGGAGAAGATGACAGGAGCAGGGCCCCAGAGAGTGTCAGGAGGGATGCAAAAGTGGAGGAGTTGAGAGGAGGCAATTTAGTAGACAGAACTGAGAAAACCTGGGATTGGTTAGATAGAGTGGGTCAAAGAGAGGAGTCCAATATGCTACGCACATTTCCACTAGGACAACCGGATGGATGCTTGGTGGCTGTTGACTGAGACAAGAAAGAGAAGAGGAAGAGTTGACCGGATGGGCAAATAATGACTAAGTTAGGGGAATGTTTGTTTTGAGATATCAGACAAACAAATGCTCCTCTGGTCTACTGATCAGGACCAAGACTTGCAGGTTCTTAGAATGCAAGTGGTCAGTGGAAACCAAGACAGTGCATAGGGTGGACACGGACAGAGAATGAAACCCTGAAGCACCCCAAAATGTAAAGTCTTGGACTAAGAGAGAGGAGCCTGCAAATGTGACTGAGAAGTGACCAGAGAGGTAAAATGAAAATAAGGAGAATGTGAGTCTCCAAGGACAAAAAGAGGAAAGGTTCCAAAAATGGATCAAGACATCAATGCTCTCTGGTGCTCTGTAAGGTGAAACTAGATCCCAGAGGTCCCCGCTGCATGCAACAGTATGATAGGCCTTCACTGACCTGAGAGAAGGAATCAAACTGTGGAGGAGTAACTGAAGGTGAGGAAGCTGCCTAGGCAAGTGCAGACACCCGCTTTGAAGTTAGACTGCCTGGGATCAAATCCTACACTAGTGTGTGCCCCTGGGCAAGTCACCTAACTCCTCTACACCTTAATCATGTGCTAACTCACCTAGTGTTAATTTATCGTAGGGTTACTATGAAAATTAAATTAACACTAGGTGAGTTATATTTGCAGTATATTGATGAGTCATTAAATATGCACCACTGTTATTATGAAATGTAGTTGAGATGGGAAGAGAGAGGGGGCAGTAGCTAGAAGAAGTATTGGGCCAAATGACGGTGGTTGAGTGAGAGATATTGAATATGTTTAGAAGTTGTGGAAAACCAGTAGGGAAAGAGATTGAAGATTCAGGAGATGGAGAAGAGATGGTTGGTAGAAAAGGTTACCTGGGGAGGCTGCAGAGTACAAGTAAAGGAATCAGCCTCATGCTGGAGGCAGTAAACCCTCTACTAAAGTAGGAAGAAAGAAAGACAGGATGGATGCAGGCAGAGGTACATTTGCACGTTTGCAGCCGGAATGAGGAACAGAAAGCACAGAGTATCTATCCATACCTCTGATGGCTTCTATATTTTCAGTGACCCAGTAGATAAGGGAAAAGAGAGAAATTGGAGAGCTAAAGACACTAGGTATCACTAAGACAGGCACTCTGGAGAAAAGGAGAAAGAGCACAAAAAAGAGGCAGATTTCTGGGTAGCACTGGGAGCCCAGGTCAAGTTGGAGACAAGGAATTTGCAGGGCATCAGGCACAGTCATCCAAGAATCCAAGTAAACGCTGGTCTCCTATGGTCTACTCAGAGTTTACTGCCATCTGATAAGTGAGTAGATACTGGAGCAGCAAGCCTCAGGTGGCCAGGTAGGCACCGGTTGGCATCAAGGAGGTCTGCCAGCAGGTGGCTGGGTCCTGCCAGCAGGTAGCATTCAGTGGCAGGAGGGATGTGGGCACTGGGCAGGTGAGCAAGAACCGGAACTGAGACACAAGACGAGTGCAGTCCTAGCAAGACTGACTTGATTCTGAGTCCCAGAGCAATGAGCTGGGGGTACTCATTAGCCTATCCTGCCACAAGTCAGGACTGACCCGAAAGCCCTCAGTTACATGCTTAGAATCTACCGGGGGAGTTAAACATACAAATGTCCTCTCTGCATGCTGCAAGACTCCAAGTCAGTAGACTGAAGATAGAACATGTGCATTCTGTCTCCTATCAAAGTTTGGAAATCACTACCCTAGACACTGAGGCCAAGCTTATCCTGCAGGTGGTTGTTAAGAGGCTTATCTGTGCCAAAGCCAGGACCCAGACAGGACTTGGCATATGGCACCTGTTCCAAAGCCCTGAGAAAGCTGGTACCCCCACAGCATCTTCCAAGGTATCAAGGGGTTAAGAAAAGTGCTGGGAACCTGCATACTTTTATTACATTATAGGGATGTTATTGCATTATAAATAATGCTACAGGATGCATTATTTATACATTTAATATCAGGCTTGCTTATAAGTCAGATCTCTGCACTTTTAGATAAATACTCCGTCTGCAGCCCACCTCCAGCAGCCACACACAGACAGGAGAGTGGAGAGGCACCACGTGCTCTTGCTCTCTCAGACAGCGGAGGGAGGGCAGACACATGTCAGAGACAGCAAAACCCTGTGATGGGAAGCAGATAATGTCTTTATGAAAACTAACAGATGGCTCTTTTGAAAGCCCTTTCAGTTCTCCTCTATTCTGATAAGAGCGAATAAGCAACATACACCAGAGAGAGCTTTATGGGTTTGTACTTATTTTCTTAAGAGCCCAGAGAGTAGGAGACAGAGAGGCCAAGAGCATGTGGATGGGGTGGGGGGCAAGGGAAGGAAAGATGCCTGGCTCCTCTGCCCAGCTCTGCTGCTGGCGTGGATCAGGCACTGAACTCAGCGGATCGCAGCACTGAATTGACTGTTACCTCTGTTGCAAAATAGAAGCAAGGACAGCTGCTCTTTCTCATTTGTTTGGACATTTGTTCACTCAGAATGTTTACCATGACAGCGTTCCATGTGCCAACTCCTGGGCCAGGGGCTAAAGGAGATTCAGAGATGAATAAGACCAGCGCTGTCAAGGGACTCTCCGTCTGTATGAAGATAGACTGACTCGAATGTAACTATGATTCATGGTATAGAACAATCTACATCAAAAGCTGGGACAGCGAGTTGTAGAGTTCAGGGGACAGTGAGGCTCCCCAGCCATAAAACTTTGCTATTATTGTTATAAGTACTATTATTATTTTAACTAAACACAACTATCACTTATGTGTCAACCGGTCTATCTGCAAATATGTATTGAGTTCCTACTCAGTCCCACACTCCATTCCAGGTGCTGGAGTAACAGGGGGAGGGCAGGACAGTTTGGATCCCAACCCCTTCAGAACTCACATGCTAGTAGGGAAGGCAGGAAACAAGTTGACTAACAGAATCATTCCACAGACTGAGAGCACTAACAAGAAAATAAACCAGGACAGAGGAGAGTGGAGTTGGGTGGAAAGACTTCTCTAAGGAGGAAACATTTGAGCTAAAACCTGAATGAGGCCCTATGAAGATGGGGGACGTGCTGTGGGGGCAGGGGGTGGGGCTGTGCTGAGGCCTTGAAGGGTGAGTTGGAGAAAAAGAGTTTTCCAGATGGAAACAGGTGAACACAGACACCCATGGTAGAATAAGGCCAGGTACTGAAGTGTCACAGTTAAGCTGGGAAGGAAGATTCTAGAAAGATGGGGGTAATCAGGTGGCTGGGGACCATAGTAAAGGGATCTGGAGGACGTCCTGAGAGGTCTACACTCCACTTCATAGACAGGGGAGGGGTAGATACTGAAGCCTGCAGAAAACAGTCAGAGGTGGACTTTTAGCAAATCTGGCAGCCATGGCAAAAGTGTCGTGAACAGCCAGGGGAAAAAATGGAGGATGGAAACCCGCCAGAGAGCTGCCCCAGCCAGCTGAGAAAAGCACACAGAGAGAGGGGTGCTCTCCGCTGTCCTTTCAGGACTAAGTCATCTCATCTGACTACCATGCTTTCTCCCTAATTTTCTCTTCAACCCAGAAGTTCTTTAAGTATTTGGGATAGAGGCAACGATGTTTCCTCTGTCATACCCCTTTCAAAACTTAAAAATCCACAGTCTAGAACTATACACACACACACATGCATGCACACACATACATGTAGCCATGTAAACTGGTGAAATAAGATCTGCAGCTTAGTTAATGGTATTGTACCAATGTCAGTTTCCTGGTTTTGATCATTGTACTGTGGTTATAAACAATGTTACCATCAGGGGAAGCTGGCAGAATGGGAATTCTCTGTATTACTTTTGCAACTTCAATTAGTTCTGTATGAATCCTGAATCCTGTTATGGGCTGTAATATTAGTTCAAAATAAAAAATTGAAAACACAAGCAAACAAAAAAGAAACAATGATTTGGTATCTTTGGGTATCTTTGTTCTCTAGTCTTACAAGTGACATCTTTCACCAGAGACTAAGTGAAAGCTCAATGACGCATAGGGCGAAAGACATATCTACCTGCTAACATATCCCAGCATCACCCAGCTACACACCGACGCCTTTCTTCCCATCCCATTCAATTTTCTCTCAACAGCCCGATTGATCTTTTGTACTCACCAATCTAATCTTTTCACCCACTCCCGCCTCCTGCTCAATATCCTTCAATAGCTCCACATTCCACTTAGACTAAACGACCGGACTTCTTGGCAAAGTTCCAATGCCCCTCATGAAATGACCTCTGTACACCTCATCTCACACTCCACTTCTTGCTCTCACTCTTCCACTTACACCATCCTACTTTTGTCTCTTCAAATGTGTTAAGCTTTGTCCTTCCATGGAGTCTTTGCTCAGCCCAGTTCTTCTGCCTAGTACATGTGACCTCTACCCACCTGTCACCTTGCCCAGTTAGCCCCCATGCTCCTCCAGAGCTCAGCTCATCATCACCCTCCTGGCCTCCTTGACAGCAATGAGTCTTCCTATTATATGTTCTCATGATGTGTGCCTTCCTTGCCACTTTTCCCAGGTGTGATTTTACATGCTTTAATTTGTGAGAGTCTTTAGTTACTCTTCTCCTTCCCAGTCTAAAGTTGGATGAGAACGAGCCTACCCCAGGGAGCTTCCAGTTTTGTGTCTGTCTTTGCTGTAAATTTTTGGTTTGGGTTCACCACTGAATCCCCGGCATCTAGCTCAGTGCCTAACGTGGAGCAGGGGCACAGAGAATGGGGGGTGAGGAAGAGAGAGAGAAATGAGGAAAAAGGAAGAAAGGAGGGGAGAGAAAGGGAGGCAGGAGGGAGCAGAGATAGGGAGGGAGTCAGGAAGGATGCAGTCAACCATGTGGGGGAAGGGGGCCAGAGATAAGAAGCAAAAACCGTGCTGGAGAAACAGGAGGTTCCCCCGGCCTGAAGACTCCAGCTACACCTAGAAGCAAATCTGAAATGGGCAACACGGTGAAGAGTGTGAAGGAAGGATCAGCTATGGGAGCACGTGTGCCCAGGGCCCAAAGGTGGAAGAGAAAGCTTTGGGGATCCCAGACAGCTGACACCCGTTTGAGAGGGTGGTTTGGAGGAGGAACCAAAGTGATGGGCTGAGAGAGGGGAGGCCTGCAAACACACAGCTCTCAGTGAGGACAGGGGCATTTGCCTGTGATGCTCCATTGCAGAACCATGGGGACACTCTAGGCTGGCCCAGACAACTTCAGTGGGCCCTGAATCCTGTTATGGGCTGAATTGCGACCCCCAAAATATATATGTTGGAGTCCTAATCCCCAGTACCTCAGAACATAGCTGTATTTGGAGACAGGGTCTTTACAGAGGTGATTAAAGTTTAATGAAGTCTTTGGGGTGGGTCCCACTCCAATACGACTGTTGTCCTCCTAAGAAGAAGAAAGAAGGACATGGACATGTACAGAGGGAGACTGTGTGAAGACACAGTGAGAAGGCAGCCATCTGCAAGCCAAGGAGAGAGGCCTCGGGAGAAGCCAACCCTGCCGACACCTGATCTCAGACATAGCCTCCAGAATGGTGAGAAAATAAATTTCTGTTGTTCAAGCCACCTAGTCTGTGGCACTTTGTTACAGCAACCTGAGCAAACTAATGCAGATCTCACTGCTGACCAGGTGTGCATATGGAGACTATCCTAGAGGAAGGGACCTGAGAGAGGCGATGGTCAGTTGTTGGAGGTGTCCATGTGCCTGAGCCTGCCACTCTTCTGGCCTCTGAAAAGGGGTCAAGGAGAGGAAAGGAGGCGGCATGGCGTCAGGGAGGACAGCACACGCTTTGGAATCAGACAGAGCTGGCTTCAAGTCCCAGCTTGGCCACTTACTTGCTGTATAACTCTAGACAAGATACCCAGTCTCCCGAGGACTCAGGTTCCTCGTCTGTAAGATGAAGTCAATAACAATAATAATAATTCAAATAGGTTAATGAATAGAACTCTTTCGGCCCAGAGCTGATTGCATCAGCTGGGGTGGTGCTGCCATCATTGCGGGTGGGGTTTCTTAACGATGCAAAAAGGGTTTGTTACATATAACGAGAAAAAGAAGGAGAGAGAGAGATTCAAAGAATGCTAGTTCAGATTTTTATAGAACAATGAGTCCCTGACCCCTGGGACTACCACTACTGCCCACTTGGCCACTAGCTCTGTGACCTTGGGCACTCACTCGGCTTCTTTGAGTCTTGCCGTCCTTATGTACACAGTAAGAGAAGGGACCAGCACTGTTTTCAGCCCCAGACTCCTCACTGGCAATTCGATTCCTGATGTAACTGGCAGACACAGAAACCGCGTCCCTCGCTGCTCTCCTGGCGAGGTGAGCCAAGGCTTCCCTCTACGCAACAACACATTCTCTCCCCCAATTGCCCCAGCCCCGGATCAGAGCCTTCCCTCAGCAAATCATGGTAATAAATATGGTCTGAAGCAACTCCAGCTCTCACAGTCTTAATAAATGGGTTGCCATAGTGGCAAATTCAGACACAGAGAGCATCTTTTCAATAAAGGCTGAGAGGGTTATTAATAACATTAATGTAGCATCTCATGGAGTCACAGCCTCACTGAGGGGCCCCTGGCCCTCCTCCACCAGCCCAGCCAGCCCAGTACCTGTGACAGACAGAAACCCCATGGCTGGAGCAAAGCAGATGGAACAGGACCAGCAGGATCCCCCACAGAAGTTCACAAGGGACCGCGCTCCCCCACGTGGCCACCCAACCACCTCCTAGCACCCCCTTTCTATGGGCCGTGGAGGGTGCAATAGCATAGCATGAAGGCTGAGAGGACATTCTTTCAAGGTGGATAGACACAAGCTCAAATCCCAGCTGAGTCCTCCTCCAGGCCCTCCCTGGCTTCATTATTTCAAATTGAAAAGCCCCCAGCACACCCCATTGACTCACCCTGGCTACTTATTTCCCACAGCACATGTGATCATCAGAGCAACTCACCAAATATTTCCAGGTCTTTCCTTTCCAAGCCTGTGGCAAAGTTAGATCCCTTTCTGTTGGATGGGGCCAATAACTTCTAGCAGAAATGACCATGTCACTCCTGGGCCAGGCATGGCAGAAAAATTACTCCCTGGGGATGAAAGCTCTAAAGCAAGAATTGGCAAACAACTACCTATGGAGCAAATCTGCTGTCCACCTGTTTTCACAAATAAAGTTTTACTGGAACATGACCCCACTCATTTGCTTAGAAATTGTTGGTGGCTGCTTTCCTGCTATAGTGGTAAAGTTGAATAGTTGCAACAGAGAATGTAAGGTCCTCAAAGTCTAAAATATTTACTCTCTGGCCATATATAGAAAACAATGCCAACCACTGTTCCAAATGACCATGGAATCAAGGACAAGGTTAAGTTTCTCTCCCAAGCTTGTATTGGTAGAGCCGGTTTTGAAAATCCAAGTGCAGTAGCTGATAGTTTTGTCCATCAAATTTTATTTTGTAAGACTAGGCCCAGTGCTACCACCTGAAGACAGTTTCTTTGGTTCGGCGCTATCATGCATTAAACCCATCTGTGTCCCATCCATAATGTGCTGCGAGGCCAACTCTGTCACTCATCCATACATTTATTTAGTCACTTGGCAAACATGTTCTAAGCACTTACTATGCTGCAGTGAACAAGACTGACTCCCTACCGTACTGACAGTTGAGTCTAGTAAGCGAAACAATCATTGCCCAGTATTTGAAACCAAGAAGCGCACTATGAAAAACACCCCCACTCTGGGAGGGGTGATGGGACAACAGCCCCATCCTTATTTGACATATTCCTGAAAATGTCAACAGGGTGAGACCAAGGGAACAAGAACGGGCCCTAATGACACCTCATTAGAAGACCCTCTCCTGGCTGATACAAGCAATGGGTCTACTGATTTTTTGATCACTCAAGGAAAGAAGGAAGGATGGACGGGAATAACATTCACTGAGTATCTATCATATGCCAGACCCTGAGCTGAGAAATTTCCCTTGATCATCTCAGCCAAGGGGAAAGCCAAGAAGAGCAGGACTTTCATCACACCTCTGCCAAACACAAGAAAGTGGCTCAGAGAGGCTACATCTCTTACCCAACCGTGAGAAGACGGTCCGGGATTCCAACCTGGAGTTTGTCATTTCTCTGCCCACTCTATCATGTTGCCTCTCACTAGGGCAAATTCTGACTTCAACCAATGGGAAAATCACATAATTCACATTTCTCTGTGCACTCCTCAAGGATTCTGAGGACTTGGAACAGTACACCACTCATTCATTCACTCATTCATTTGTTCGTTACACAAATACATGTGAAGTGATTACTCAGTGGCAGTGACAATGATAGATGTCATTCATGCCTTCATGGGCTCATAATGTGTGGCTCATAGTAGATGTTCCACAAATACATGTTGAATAGACTAATTTCCCAAATCTACAATCCCTCTGGCCATGCTCTTTGCCTGCCAGCACTGGGTGGCAGAGGCCTTTAGAAGCAACTAGAGATCAAAGAAATGATCTCATCCCTTTAACACATCAGCTATGTGATATCAAAGTCACTTAATCTCTCTGAAGTGGAACTTTTCACCGATGTAATCGGCACCATATCAACAATTCACACAGATGCCACAGGGATGACCTGGGACAGTGCTGTGCGTCAAGTCCCTAGCACTGGGCCAACACTTAGAAAGTGCCGAGATAACAGCAAGTAATAACAGTAACTGATATTTACCAAATGCCCAGTCAATGCCGTGCATGGTTCTTGGCATTTTGCATGCATCAGCTTATCTGATTCTCACAACCAGCCTGC
This sequence comes from Galeopterus variegatus, assembly GCF_000696425.1. Taxonomy (NCBI): domain Eukaryota; kingdom Metazoa; phylum Chordata; class Mammalia; order Dermoptera; family Cynocephalidae; genus Galeopterus; species Galeopterus variegatus. The sequence continues at coordinate 321,166 of NW_007727778.1, forward strand.
GAGGTAGGAATCATGATCACCCTGGGTTATACCTGAGGAAACAGACAGACAAAGGTGGAGTAACTTGGCCACAGCCCCACAGCTACTAAGTGAGAAGTCAGACAATGTGTCCAATAAATCTTAGCTTGTTCCCTCTCCCCTTCCCATATCTGCTGAAGAAGAAAATCCCCTAAAACTAACATGTCTTCTGGTTCTAATTGTCCCTCCTTGCCTAAGGGCCTTTCTTTAATAATCGGCTCTAGAACTTCACCCAACTCCATAGCCAGCTCACTCACAGCTCCACTGGCTTCAAACTGGGTTCTCGGACCCTGGGGTCCTGCTCAGGTACCTCCAGGAACGATACAGAGCCAAAGAGGAGGCCACAAGGGTGAAGTCCAGATGCCTCGCTTTTTCTGTCATTCATGGGCCGTGGTTTCTTCCAGAAAACCTATAGGATATCATCTCATTCCCTGAGTCTTCTGCTCTCCATCATCCTGTTAAGATTGCTGCCTGGTCTCAGGCATCTTTTCTACAACTTTCCCAGTAACTGGAAAGTGGATTTTAATATTTAGAACCCTTGTGTACATGCAGAGATGCCACCTTCTCCTAGTGACCTCCCCCTTCGTGGAATGCAGTCCCACTTAACTCTGTCATGTCAGCAGGGAGTGAGCATGATAGGAAAGGACTGATTCTGGAGCCTCCAACACTGTGTGACATTGGGCAAGTTGTTTAATCTCACTGTGCCTCAGTTTCCTTACTTGTAAACTGCTGGCAAGAGCACAGTGCCTGGCATATAAAGGAAGTGGTGGTGGTGGTGGTGATGGTGGAGATTAAAGTTCATGCCTCTGTTAAAATTTTACCTTCAGTGACACATACAATAATATCAGAAACAAAAATAATATCAGGAACGACAGCTAACATTGCGTGACTGTCTGCTCTATGCCACATGCTGTGCTAAGCCCTTTGCATGCCACTCTCTCTTTTTCTCTTTATGGCAACCCTTTAGGGTAGCCACAGTTGTAGTTCTGCAGGGAACTGCAGCACAGAGAGGCCAAGCAATTTGCCCGAGAGCACACAGCCAATAGGTCACAAAGCAGATATGCAAACCCAGGCCTCTCCTGCTCCACAACTAAAGGACTAATCCACCACTCCACACTACCTCATGGGCTTGCACCCTCCCAGGGCCCTCCCAGCTCAACCACCCTGGGTGCCCAGCCTTCCTGGAGCCCCCAGAACCCTTCCTGTCCAGGCTGGCACCCTTTGACCTCCTTCCCCTGCTTCCTGAGCCGGTGCCCGAAAAGTGACCCACTCCTTACAAAGCCCCCGCAAAGCCCTCGGCCTGACCCCCACGTAATGAAGAGAATTAATACGGCCGAGCCTCCGGCCCAGCCGAGCAGCTTCCCAGCAGCCCCGGCCAGGCCTCTAATTGATTAGGCCATAAAGCCTGGGCACTAAATTGAAAGGAGCTGCACTAATTCTCTTTTATGTTAAATTTCTGTCTTTCCCCTTTATCGAATCCCCCGTCCAATGTCCCTTTCCCTCCCCGTCGTGGGCTTGCTGTGGGCCTGTTTTTTCCATGCACAGATTAAGTACCTAATCAAAATCTTGTCTCCCCTAATGGCATAAAATTGAAAGATAGATATTGCACTTTACACAGCTGATTAAACACTCGAATGTGGCTAAATGCTTAAAGGGCTTGTTACATTAACTAACTCTGTCATCTGCCCACTGTCTTATAATTGCATGTGCTCAGGCAGCTTCAGGGGAGGCACAGCAAGATGGCTTTTTGTCCATCTCCTGTTTGGTGGACGCCAGCCCCCCTGCCAGGGGCCTCCTCCACCAGAGTTGAGCCAGGATGCAGGGAGTCAGAGCCTAGGAGTGGCCCCAATGACCCCCTCTGGCCTTGGGTAGCGGGGGCAGGGTGGTCAGACTCCCCTTCCATGCCCAAGCACTGAGCACTCTCCCTTTCCATTGGCTTCCACCCCAGTGTACCAGGGCACTAGACCCTTCCCACCTCACTCCCCAGACCCCTTCTAGTGCCCAGTTTCTTGCTTCCAAGAGTATAAATATCCCTCCAGACCACCCCCAGGGAGAGAGGCATGGAATGCACATAGCCAGCGATGATCTGTTCTCTGCTTCGCTTCACTCTTGACCCTTGGCATCCCCCTCTGCTTCCCCTCCCCCACCAAAGGTGAGTACTCAAACCCACCTTTGAAAACGAGAAAACTTGATAGCTGTGACAATGGAAAATAATGTAACAATGGTGGTGGCAGGGGTGGCAGTAGGGGTGAGGAAACTTTTTGACACCCACCATGCTCCTGGACACCCCCTGACACTGTCTTTGTCTTAAGTCAGCACAGGTCACATCAGATCCTCAGCCACACGGCAGGCAGGAGACAAGACACACAGGAAACTGACCTGCCTAAGAGTCTGCAGCAAACTTTTGCAGGCTGGGTCTTGAACCCAGATGTCCTCACCACTGTGGCTCGGGTCAGGGGATGAATAGCAGGGGTGGGCTCACTGCTCAGGCCGACGGGAGGCAGCCTTTTCTGCCACAGCTTCCAGCCTAGAGAAAAGGTGCTTTTTACAAAGGAAAACCTGGAATTTCATAGAGCAACAGTCAAGGAAGAGTGTGGACTCAGAAGCTGGCTCAACGCCTGCCCCAGCTATTCGTTTTCTCAGTGACTTTGGGCAAATGTCCTAATCCTTCCTCCACACTTCCATTTCTTCATAGGTAAGATGGAGACTCCAGCATGCATCCAACAATAATTATTGAACACCATCTATATGCCAGGTTCTGGGCTATGCATGAGTGTCTTCACAGTGAAAACACAGGCCATTCTGCTCTTCATGGAGTACAGTCAAGAAGAAAAGGAAAGCATGAATCATTAGATCATTGCATAAACAATAATCACAAATTGTGATAAATGCAATAGTGGCAAAAACTAAGAAGTAAACAACAGCAACAGCCACCCCAAGGGGCTCAGTTACAGAATAATGTGGGTTAATGCCTACTTTACATGAGGTGATCAGGAGAACATTCTCAAGGAGGTGACACCGAGCTGCGACCTGAAGGATCAGAAAGAGCCAGCCACACAGACATCAGGAAAAAGGGTGTTTCAGGCAGCAAGTTCAAAGACTCCAAGACAGGACTGGGTGGTCCCAGGCCAGTGTGGCTGGTGATGGGTGAGCTGGGAAAGCGTCGTTTTCAATCTTGCCTCTGTGTTCTCCCACTTGTGTGTCCCTGGGCTTTGCCATCAGTCAGAGCCTCAGTTTTGTGGACCATAAAATGAGAAACACTACACGGAGCTATGGTGAGAATCCAATGAGAGAATGTCTGTCACGTGCCTGCCTCAGCAAACACTGGGTGCCCAGACATTCCCGCCAGAAGCTCACTACTGGGAGTACCTTGAACTCATCCAAACCTGCTGCAGTTCAGGGAGGGAGGAAATCTGCAGCCCTTCTTTTCTCTCTCTGTCTCTTTCTGTCTCTGTCCTTTGATCTCCACGTTTCTCTGCAGTCTGCTTTACCCCTCTCCTTCAGACTGGCTTCTTCTGCTGTATGTCTTTTGCCCACCTACCTGTCACCCAATAATTTAAATAAATTAGGTTGTCAAGACACCAACTCCAGCCCTAATTGTACATGAACTTTTAGCTCAGATGCCTGCCACCAACCAACTCCTGTCTCTACATCTCTAAGTTAAAATCTTAAGACAGGGTCTGATTGGTCTTATCTGACAATAGACCAGTTGACCTTAGGCAGGTGCCCCTTGGCCCAGTGGCCATGACCAGCGGAGAGGACAGAGTCATGGGCACCATGGCTGGGCAGCCGGGCGGGGGGGGGGGGGGGGGTGTGGGGCCCGTGGGGGGGGCGGCGGGGGGGGGGGGGGGGGGGAGATTGTCCAGGCAGGGCTTGCAAGCAGACCAGCAAGTGAAGCTAGAGGACAACTTGAGCTAAAGAAGCCACCAGCCTTCAGCTACAAGAAGAACCACTCTAGTCTTGCCGGGTGCCAAGCCTCCCAGGACGATCCTCCTCCTGCCAGCCCGACCAGATTCCTGTAAAACACAAGGATCTGCTCCCGTTTTACAGTCAACCTCTTTAAAAGAGCAACACCTGGACCAGACCCATCAGGGCATTCACCACCCACTCCCCATGTCCTGTGGGAACCCCCGCTCTCCATCTGTGGGAACTGCCTCCCTCCTCCCTCCATTTGTAGGAAGCACCTCCTTCCTCCGCCCTCTGTCTGTGAGAACTGCCTCCCTCTTCCCTTTAGCTGTGGGAACCTCCCCCCCCCCGCCCCCAGAGCCCCTCCTCACTGCAGCCTCTGCAGGAAGTGTTCATCTCCCCAACAGGCCTCTTTTATACAGCTCAATTGAGGGGGTTACAGACTCTTCACTAAGTGCTTCACATTAAAGATTCATAAAGGCACCATATATATTTTAATAAGGCAGGTTGTACAATACAGAATTCAACCCTACACAAGGCACATCGCTGAGAACTGGAGCCAGAGCGCCCCTGGGAGCTGAGGGTCCATGGCCCAGTGAGAGGAATGCAGTGGGTCCAGGTGCCTCTTCTCTGGGTGCCCTGGACTCCCCCCACCCCAGCCCACCCTCCTGCCAGGGCCCAAGTTAGCCACCCACCCCGAAAGTGCAAGGCTCTGTGTAAGCAGATATACACACATTCACATACACATACATGCACTGACACACATGCACATACATTCACACAGACATGCACACACACAAACGTGCACACACCCACACACTTCATTGAGGGCACTTAGCCTCACACACCAGACTTGCAAGAACAGTAACAGCAATCACTACCATTAACTGTATGATGACTGAGTGGCAGTCCCCTTAGATGCATTGTCCCATTTATGTTCCAGGTAAAGGGTTCTTACGTCCAGCTGACATTGAGGAAAATGACCCACAAAGAGGTTAAGTTGCTTACCCAAGGTTGCAGAGCCAGTAGTGGCTGAGGCAGGATTTGAACCCAGGTCCATCCGAACTCCAAAGTCCATGCTGTCAACCACTCAAAGCATTGCCTTTTTACGGAGAAATTCACACTGAGCCACATCAGATCCTTTCTGGGCACACAGAAGGGGATGGGGAGAGGTTAAATAAGTCTGCATTTAGATCTCAACAAAGTCCCAATGGCTCGTCCAATGTGGACATGCACTCCCTGGCATATCCTGCTTCATGTAGTTACGTATCATGCAGTTAGCTCTACCCACTTGCACAGACCTGAGAACTCACACATGCACACCCACAAATGCACACATGCATGCACACACAGACACACATTGAGTCATGCACACAGGAAGGGTTATCAACTTTCCACATTTTCCAAAGACTGGGAGGTTTTCTGGGATACAGACTTTCGGCCCCGGTCAAACCAGGACGAGTTGGTAGGCCTACACACAGGCACTCCTGCTACTGCACTGTACCCCCAAATGCTCAGTCACACTCACAAGGCTCAGGACCTTGTGGTTTGACAGGGCGGTTTCAGGGCTGCACTGAACTCACCTTCTCCAATCATCCGCTCTGCCCTCTTCTCCCCTGCCCTGGCCCATGTCACCTTACCCCAGGATCCGAGGAAGCTCAGGCTGAATCGGGACCACAAAGCCCCTGCATTTCAGGGAAGCAGGAACCTGGTGCATCAGGTTATTTCTCAGACGGGGCCTGGACCCCATCCTCTGTCCCTCCTCAGCCTGGGGGTCGCAAGCAGAGAGAAGGGAGGGAACCGTCATTCTCTGGGATCTCTGTGGAGCTTGGCAGATCAGGGTTTCAATCCCAGCACAGCTCCTAGTTGGCAGCATGACTGGGGAAAGCTATTTAATATCCCAAAGCTGTCCCCATCACAGGAAATGGCAAACCAAGCCTTGATACCTTTGACTCTTGCAGACCATATAGGACAGATCTGGAATCCTACTCTGCTCACCACCTTCCCTGCTATCACCCTGGTCCGAGCCGCCATCCCTCTCACCTGGACACTGCAGTGGCCTCTTAATTAGTCTTCTCTTTGACATTTGTCACCTAAGTCTGTTCTCAACCAAGCAGCCAGAGAACTACTTTTATCAGCCTTATTGGGGTATAATTGATGCATATTAAACTGCACATACTTAAACTGTACAGTTTGGTACGTTTTGACATATGTATACACTCGGGAAACCACCACCACAATCAAGAAAGTTAACATATCCATCACCCCAAAAGTCTCCTCATGCCACTTTATAATTCTCCCTGTCACCCCTGCCCTCCCCAGACAATCACTGATTTGCTTTCTATCACTATAGATCAGTTTGCTTTTTCTAGAGTTTTATTTAAACAGAATCATGCAATATGCACTTCTTTCACTCAAAATAATTTTGAGATTGACCCGTGAGGTATCAATAATTCATTCCTTTTCATTGTTGAGTAGTACTCCATTATATGGCTGTATTCACAATTTGTCCATTCACCTGCTGAGGAACATTTGGATTATTTCCAATTTGGGACTACTACGAATAAAGCTGCATTGAACATTTGTGTACCTGTCTTTGTATAGGTATATGTTTTCTTTTCTCTTGCAGACCCAGGAGTGGAATAGCTAGATCATACGGTGGGTGTATGTTTAATTTTTCTAAGAAACTGCCAAACTGGTTTTTAAAGCGATTATGCCTCTTTTTTCCTTATTGAAACATAGTTGGTTGTACATATCTGTGGGGTACAGCATTGAATATCAAGACCTGTGTGCAATATATGATGCTCAAACCAGGATAATTAGTATATTCGACATCACACAATGTAATTAATCATTTTTTGTGGCCCTTTACCAATTTCTCACTAACTCACCTTTCCATCCCCCTTTCCCACCTCTGGTAAAATAAACAAATAAATTTTTAAAAGAAAGAAAGATACAATAATACATTGAACTTTCAAAAGGAGAGAACAGAACTGAGGTTACCACAGGGGATTGTATCATTCATTAGCACCATGAACGGATGAGAGTTTCCTTTCCTCCATATCCTTGCCAACACTTGGTGTGATAAGTCTTTTTAATTTCAGACACTCTAATTGGTATGTAGTGGTATCCCTTTATGGTTTTAATTTGCATTTACATAATGACTAATGACATTATGCATCTTTCGGGTACTTATTCACCTTCCATTTATTTTCTTTGAAGTCTCTGTGCAACTACTTTGCTCATTTTTTGTTGGGTATTTGTTTTCTTAACAGAATTTAAGAGCTCCTTAAATTTTCTGGGTATAAGTCCGTTAGCAGTTATGTGCTTTGCAAAGTTTTTCTTTCACTATGTGACTTATCTTTTCATTCTCTTGACAGTGTCTTTTGAAGACCACACATTTTTAATTTTGATGCAGTACAGTTTATCCATTTGTTCTTCTATGAATCATGCTTTTGGTGTCTCAGCCAGCAAATCTTTGCCTAACCCACAGTCACAAAGATTTTCTCTTGTTTCTTCTAGAAGTTCTATAGTTTTACATTTTACATTTAGATCCATGATCTTTTTTTAGAAAATATTTGTGTTTGGCAGAAAGTATAAATCAAAGTTTATACTTACTTTCAAAAGAGGAGAACAGAACTGAGGCCACCAGAGGTGGGAGAGGGGAAGAGGGTTAGGTAGAGAGAAGTCAGTAAAGCGCCACAAAAAAATGACTACATTGTGTAATGTTGAACATACTAATTGCCCTGATTTGAGCATCACATAATGCACACAGGTATAGATATTCAATGCTGTACCCCACAGATATGTGCAATCAATTATGTTTCAATCAAAAAAAATGGGGTTTTTTTAAGTTTGTATTTTTTATGTGTATGGATATCTAAATGCTCTTATGGAATGTGGACGACAGAAGACAAAAGCCTACTCAAGTTTGTGAGTCTATTAGAAGGCTTTCCTCAATCTCATCAAGACCGTGAAGGTCTAAACTGTATATAAAAGAGTGAAGCAAACTCTTCCCTCTGCCAACCTCCCACCTCACCACCCACATCCCTCCACCCCCAGAAATGTGAACAAAAAGTTGCTCAGCCCTGAGCAGAGCAGGAATGGAGAAAAAGTCCTAAAAAGTGCTGACCACAAGCCAGCCCTCCAGTGATTATGCAGCTCAAAGTAAATCTCCTGGTGGTCCAAAAATAACCACAAGCTGTAAATTTAGTGCTCAGTGACCCCACATTGAAAGTGCCCCCAAGTACTTGGCAGAATCATACGCAAATATTCTCTAGAGGGATACACCTACTCCCAAAGCTGCAAAGATTCTCCAAAAATACAGTTCCAGCAGGATCTATAGGACAGTACTTAGACTACCCACAGGCTAGTCCAGAAGCTCCAGCTAACTTCAGATAATCTGGGATGGGTCCCTTCTACCCTTCAGCCAGTGTGGAGTGGAGAGAGTAAGGCTGGGGCTGGACTCCAACGCATCTTTGTTTGATCCAGGAAGACAAAGTTTGACAGAACGTTCTGGTGGCAGCAAGATTCAGGGGGAAGATGATTAAAACCATCCAAGATAACAGCGTTCTGAATCTCCCTCAAGTATTTCAGAAGCACCAATTAAACACAATTAATATGCTGATGACAAATTGTTCTTACTTATTGATTAAAATAATAAGCAAATCTTAGTTAGCCTAATTCCAGTTACTATAAATACTCAAAGGTAAGAAAACTACATCTGTGAAAATATAATCATTAATTATGTTTTTGCACTAATTTAGACTTTTTTTTTTTTTTTTTTTTTTTTTTTTTTTTTTTTTTTTTTTTTTGGTGACAGGTAAGGAGATCGCAACCTTTGGCGTGGTGTTGTCCGCACTGCGCTCAGCCAGTGAGCGCACCGGCCATCCCTATATAGGATCTGAACCCGTGGCCTGGGCACTCCCAGCACCGCTGCGCTCCCAGCGCCGCACTCTCCCGAGTGAGCCAAGGGTCGGCCCAATTTAGACTTTTTTATGCATATCTGTCACATGCAGATGTATACTACAATGTGTACCATGTTTTGTACCATGTATAATACACAGTTGTCCCAGTTTAGGGAAACCCCTTAGGTTTGCTTTTAAACAAACTCTAAGATTAGGATTTGGGTGCAAGTTATTTACTCGGGAGATATTTTCAAAAAGTACTGTGAGGATGAGCCAGGAAGGGAGGAAAGACACTGACGAGTGTATTAACGAACACTACAGCTGGGTCTCCATCCCAGGGGACTCCATCCCAGGGGCTCCTTGGTGAGGCTGCTGTGAGCACACTTCAGAGCTGTCCTACTAAAGGGTGAAGAGCTGGGGTATTTGTCCACCAACTCCCATCCCTCATTGGCTAAGGGCTGATCCTAGGGCTGTTCCTCACACTTATGGTCAGTTCTGTTTGCCAAGATGAGCCACTCCCTCAGGCAAGGCGCACTTTCAGGTAGAGGGAAACAGGAAATTATTGGAGTATATGGAACTGCCTGTAGGCAACTGCTGGAATAGGCTGGGGGGATATGGACAGGTCACCAATTACAGCTGCACAACACTCACTCATTAAATAGTTTACCATGGAACATCCTCCAACATCAGCCCAGCTGAGTCTGACATTCACCAAATGTGCAACCCAATGTGCCCTAGTCACTCACTCATTCATCTGCCCAACCAAAAATTACTGTGTAACCACTATGCCCCAGGAACTCTGCAAGGCACTGGGAGTGGAGCTGGGACTGGACATGCCTGGCCCCAGGACTCAGATTTTTTCAGTCTGGTGGGTGCTCCTCAAGCTCCCTGGCCTCTATTTTATACTCTGGATGTTGGAGTAAGATGGCATAGTGGTTAAGATCTGGAGCCCTGGAATCAAGGAGACCATGGTTCTGAGTGATCTTGGGCAATTTACAAACCTCATAGAGACTCATTTTGTTTATCCATAAAACAGAGATGTAATAACTGTTGGAAGACTAAAGATGACAGTTCATGTAAGGTATCTGGCACAGCACCTGGCACTCTGGAACTAGATCTGCTGGGGAAGAGCAGAAGGAGGAAGAAGAGGAAGGTCCAGTACCTACCTTTGAGGAGCTCAAAAGGTAGAAGGAGACGCAGGCACAGGAACAGATAATCATAAAACAGTACAGATACGCATGACCCAGGATGTACAAACCATACCGTTTCATTATGCCTATGGAGTCTGTGGGTCAAGAATCAGATGGGGGCTCCAGGGGGTGGCTGGAAGGATAAGAGTGACCCAAAGGCTGGGGTAAGAATCATCTGGAGCATGGGGTGCAAACTACAGACTGTGAGCCAAATCCAGCCAAGCCCCTCTGTTTATGGATTGTCTATAGCTATTTTTGCACTGCAATAGCAAAGTTGAATACTTACAACAGAAACTGCATGGCCTGTAAAAGCCAAAAATATTTACTATCTGGCCCTTTCCAGAAAACATTTACCCAGCCTTCATCTAGAAGCATTTCATTCACATGATTGGCAGTTGATGCTGAATGTTGGTCTGGACTCCAGCTGGACTGTCAGCTGGAACAGTTCATGTGACTTCTCCATGTCGCCTCTCATGGGAGTTAGTTCGGGCTCCCTCTCAGCATGGCGGCTGGTTCCAGGAGCAAGCATCCCAACAGAGCAAGGCAGAAGTTGCACGGCATTTGTATGACCAGCCTCAGAAGACACTAAGTATCACTGCAGCACTATTGCACTGGCCAAGGAAGTCACAAAAGTCAACCCAGGATCAAGAGGAGAGGACATAGATCCCACCTCTCGCTAGTAAGAGTGCAGAATCACATTGTAAAAGAATTTATGGGATGGGAAACGTGGTTGCTGCCCCCTCTGGCAAATACAATAGTCCATATACAGGGGTCTTTAAAAAGGGGGTTGAAGTGGAAGGGAGAACACTTCTCAGGGATGCTTCCTGGAGGAGGTGAAGCTCAAGCCAAGGCTGACAGCCTGTATGAGAGTCAGCAGGCAAAAGCTTTCCTTCACTGACATCCAAACCTCCATAGCAGCACAGATCCTGGAAATCTGCCTGTGGGAGCATGCCCCACATACAGGCAGGTGACATGGGACAAGTGGGGCCCACCATTCCTGGAGGATTCTCGGGCTACTACATGAGACAACAAAGAAAAAGAAACCAGGGCAGATGCCAGCAATATGGATTTAGATTGGCGTGGGCTGGAAAGGACAGTGGCATTGTGCCGAAAATATTTATCCAAATTATCATAATTCTAATAAGACTAACAGCTAACATCGTTGAGCCCTTACTCGGGGATGAGCACTGTGCTAAGTTCTTTTTCATACAATGTTCTATTAAATGCTCCCAAAATCTGGTAAGGATTTTTGTTTTGTTTTCTGGGTTTTATTTCGTTTAATATTGAATGAAATTTAAAAAAAAAAAAAAAAAACATTTGTTTCAGAACAAACGTATCACAGGCCAAGACTCTGATTCCAGCCCTTTCTTCACCTCCAGACAGAGGGCCTGCTACTGCTGGGAGTCCAGGGACCGCTCTGACAGTGTCATGGTATATCTCCTCCTGCGGCTGTTAGACACAGCTCACAAAGCCAGACACGGCCAGAGATAAAGAGTGTTGTTTTTCATGCCTGGGGAACTAAAGAGCTTGACTTACAGGCTAAGTTTCCCTTGTAGCAACTCTTCTGAAATACAGCCAGAGCCTATCAGCTGGTAGCACATGGGGAAACCCACGTGGAATAAGGAAGCCCTCTTTCTCCTGACTACAGAGAACAGAAGGGGGTGGAGGAAAGAGAGAAGTCAGGTTCAGGCTGCTGGAGCTGAACTCCTCTGGCCAGGCCTCCCACGGCCCTCAGGCCCCTAAATGCCAGCCCTGTGCTCTTTCTCCGCAGCCCTCCTGCAGGTCCCAGCTCCAGCCAGCCAGCCCTCAAAGCTGTATGAGCCTAGCCTCAGGGGCTGCCTGACACTGTTACTTAACTTCTTCAAGGACAGGGACACTGTGGGCCGGGGAAGGGCATCATCATGGACTCCTTCTCATGACCGTCCGTGCCTAGGACTGGGCTAGGCATGGTGGGTAAATGAGCAGGTGGAAGATGCTTCCCATCTGCTCCTGTCATGCTGCTAAGTTACACTCAAAGCTTGGGCCTCAGACGCCAGGAAACCTGGACAGCTGCGGCTGCCTTCAGTGCCATCCGTCTGCCATCCATCCTGGGGTCCCTGTGCCATTCATCTCATTTCATAAATGAATGAGCATTTGAACTACAAGGTCAGGTAGAGTTGAGGCTAGAATTAGCAGAGACCCAAGAAAGAAAACCACGGGCTGCAAAATTTGGGAGCCTTGTCAAGGAAGTAAGCCGCCAGAAAGTGAAATGCAGCAGAGACATAGGACAAACTCATTTCCGGTTTCTGCAGATGGTCAGAGTCCTGGGATGTTTTCAGTAAGTCCTCTCTATTCTGGCTGATTTGAGTCGGTTTCTGTTCCCTGCATCTGAATATTTCTTAAGTTTCTATACTCAAAACACCTCTCTGCAAAATGAGATTGAGAGAGAGACAGTCTTCCCTCCAGAAGATACAGTGGTCTCCAGGAGCACACCACAGCTGAATCTATCCAGGAGAAAAGTGCTAATACAACCCCTCAACCAGCTGATCGGCCTTTAAAAACACAGATGTGAGGAAACATCCAGGGGACTGAATGAACAGTTTGCTTTACAACCAGACTCAGACCTGAGGTAAAGACAATCTGGCTTCTGCATTGTGTTGTGGCTGCCCCAGTTCTCCAAGATGAGAGGCAAGCCAGAAGGCCGGGGCAGAATGGTGGTTCCAGAGGCTGCCCCTTGGATCTCATTAGCTAAAGGTACCTGATGACAGGTGTCACTGGAACTCCTCAGAAGGAATTCAGGTTGCATCCTTCACTGCTAGAACAAGTCATTCACACCAGATCTATCTCCTTGTACCACCCTGCCACTCCGTGATGGGGCCGCCGACAAGTGAGGTAGGAAGACGTTCACACTGTGTTTGCAAACTGTCACCTTTATAAAACAGGCAGCGTTTTTCTATTACAATTAAAAACACTTATGTCAAGTTTCGCTTTTAATTAAATCTTGTGCCTTCGACTTGTTAAAGAGTATCAGGGGACGAGTGGCCCATATCATGCCAGAGGAAAATAAGAAAATCCAATAGAAGCTTCCAAGAAGAATGAAAACCCCTCTGATAGCTGCTGACACTAGTTGGAATCAAAATTGAAAATTCTGTAGTCTTCACTCAGGGAGGTAGGGGAGAATATGGGGAACGTGGCAACCACTACGGCTACCCATCCCACACTTCTTTCCTGCCAACCGAACTCCAGCTTTGTTCAAGTATCGGGCAGAGATCCTCAGACCTCAGGATATCACACCACCCTAACCAATATGACAGACAAATCTGCTGGAGGAAAGTTTTCTCCAACCTTATGAAAATGCCCACTTGAAGAGAAACGTCTCCCACACTCCCATGTAAGGATATAATGCTCAAGCTGTGCCAGCTACTTTGTGACCATGAAGAGAAAGCCAAGAGAACCATAGGAGGCCAGCCCAGAGGCATGACACTGTTGAACTGCCGACCCACTACCATCATCTTTCTGCCTCCAGACATATTATGTGAGAAAGACACCGCCTGGCTTATTTCAATAAGTTAGTTGTATTTCCTGTTACTTGTAGCTAAAACATTGTTAACTGATACAAAGCATGAATCAAGTATCTGAGTTCATAGAAAGGAAGAAAAAAAGTAGCATTAGTTCTGTGCCCATTTTCAACTGCACTAAGAAGAGAATATAAACCCCTTTCCAAACTTGCTTCATTTCATATCACTCTTCTCTCTCTTTCCATATTCCAGCCATACCAGCATTCTTTCAGTCACTCCGATACAGCATACTTGTCCTTGCCTCAGGGCCTTGGCACATGCTGTTCCCTCCATCTCAAATGCTGATCCCCTGCATTGCACCTGTCTGTCTTCACATATTCTCATCATTTGCATCTCAGATCAAATGCTGTCTCCTACCAAAAGCCTTCCATGATCATCTGATCTAAAGTAGCCCCAACTTCTCTCATGACACATAGACTCTCTAGTCTATTTTAATTTGTTGCTTTCTTTGTTTTCAGTCTCCCTGAGTGAACTCTACAATCTTTGAGAACAGCAGCCCTGGGGGCTTTGCTGGCTATTATACTCCCCATGCTTAACACATGCCAGGCCCGTCATAGTCCCTCACATGTTTGAATAAATGAACGGCCATGCTGGCTGCTGTGCTAGTCACTCTGCATATGTTAGCACATCACACTTCATCAGCCCACGAGGTGAGAATGCTTTGCCCATTTCGCAGATGATGAAACCAAGGCTCAGAGAGGTTTAATAACTCCTCCAAGATGACGTAGCCAGTAAGTGATGGGACATGATTCAAACACTGCTTTCTGGCCCTGCAGACTCTCCCCCACATCACAGTTACATCTGGCTGAGCACTTTCGACTTTATCTGAAGATAATTGGGCAGCATTTCCAAACTTGGCATAGAGGAATCCTAGGTCTATTAGCAGTTTCAGAGACAGATAGTAGGATGCAAATCCTCCATGAGCTGCTGAGTTCAAGCAGTGACTCAGGGTCAGGGTGCCAGAGAGCTCAGCACAGAGAAGGTTCTGCAAGAAAAAATCAGCAGCACTGGTAGCTAACAAAACATCCAGAAGCTCCACATCACTGGGTAGGCTAGAGGTCATAGCTAGAAGATTCTGATTTTAATAATAATTTGGAATATTTTTCCCATAGCTCTATGTGTGTCTAATGCTATGTTAAAATGAAATTCAAAATCTCTAGAAACTGAAGTCTTGGAAGATTATAGACCAGATACCAGCTGTGATTATAGACTATGGTATGGAGAACAGTCTATGAATCAGGGTATATACAATAAAATCCAATTAACAGAAATGCTAGGCAAAGGGAAAAAGGGTTGGATGTAACATTTACTAAATATATAATATGTGTCAGGCCCTGGGCAACAGTATTTGATGAGTAATCAGAACATTTTATTTGCACCAAAATATAGCAAGGTTGTAGGTGATCCTCTCCACCTCACTCACATACACACATTTTACAGATGAGAAAACTAGATGGTAATTTGTTCAAGATCTCACAGCTAATCAACCTGAGATTACCCAATTTCAAATTGTCTGGGAATTACAAATAAATAAATAACATTTTATTTGATGATCAAAATATTCCCCAAATGCCTAAATCTACCTGACAATTTTCTATAGATGCAGAATCAGATTAGATGTGCTTTTGGAGAATGAGGCTTATGTCAGGCCTCGGTGGCAGCTCTCCTCTAAGCCCCAGGGATCTCTGACTTGCCCTATAGATGGTGGAACAGAATGAATTAGCATTTGCACTTGGTACATGCCAAGGCCAGAACATACCAGCACAGTGGTTCTACAGTGTAAAGCTGCCATGAACTGTTGCACAGGTTTTGCACTGCACGAGTCTACAGGGTGTCAATCCCATTGATTATAATATGGTTCCCCAGTGCAGTACAGGGCAAACCTGCCTAACCTCACATGGCATTCCTATGCTTTAGAACCTCCAATGAGTTTACGTATTTGTTTAATACAGATTTCTGGGTCCCATCCTCAGAAATTTGAATTATTGTTCTTAGGTTAGGAATCTTTACCTGTATAAATACCCAGGTGATTATGACATGATGCAGATTACCTGCAGACCACCCACTGAGAAATCCTCCTAGAAATAGTTGTGATTGGCTTTTACAGTAAATCCAAGACAGGAACTGGCATCCCTGACCTTCATTCCTTTCTCCAAAAACAGGAAGAATGGGAAAATATTCTCAGAAATTCAGAGCCCGAGTGATCTGGCTTTCAGCACAATGTGCCTCTATTATATCCTGGCAAAAGAAGAAGTCAAATTCTGGATCCTACAAATAGGAAGCCAAAGGTTCCCTGAACATGAAAGAAATTCAATTGTTCAGGGCAGTGGGTGGCCTTTGCTTCAGGGGAAACCCTAGAGTTGGCAAAATCCCTACAAAACAATTCACCGGGAAGGTGACCGCTAAGTAGAGACCCACCCACCCCACTGAGCAGAGATACTGCTGTCTACAATCGCCAGGATTAACTGCTGCTGCCTCGACTCCCTTCTCATAAATATGCTTCAGTTCAATCTGCTGGAAGATTTTTTTCTCCTTCCCACAGATGTATATCTTTGACTTTCTAATGGAAGCCAAGTAGAGCTAGGATTTGTTCCACAGTCATTTTGCTTAATGCATCCTTACCATACAGGGGGAGAAACTATGTTATTGGGTTGATGCATATGAGAGGAAGGAGGAACTCAAAGCATTTCTCTCTAATTTTCCAGTCATCCAGATTATATGTCCCTGACACACACCACATCTCCACTGTGTCTCTATTTACGACACTTCTGAATGAAATGTCCTCAGACCCATCTCTGCTTTTTGAAATCTTCTTTCATATTTTTGGGCCAAGCACAGTTGATGTTTTACTTGAAAAAGTACCCAGATATACCCAAGTGAGAGTGAGCTGCTCTGTCCTCAGCTCTCCAATTACATGGTGTCCAATGATCTTATCACAATCCGCCTTTGTGTGTGGCCAACCGTGAACATGTCTGTCTCTTTTGCTGGCCATAAACTTCTTCTGGGTGGGGCCTGTGCCCAGGTGGGCACAGAGGAAATGTGCATTGAAAGCAAGCATGTCACATAAAATTTAATGTAACTTTTACTGATATGACAACATGATAGAGTCTTATTAATTTATATTAATTTGGGAAGATCCGCATTAATGAGAAACTGGGGTAATTTTAAAAGAACAATAGATTATTTACTCTGAAGGTCAGGTGAGAAATCAAACAAGCCCAAGAATGTTGTTGAAGAGAGGCCTTGCCTTCTGAATAAGTACGAATACGTAGACTGTAGCGTATCAATTAGATGAGAGCAGCTTTCCTGGGTTGCTTCACCTAGAAAGACAGTCAGGCTTGGTGGCTGCGAGCTAGCATCTAAAGTCACCCGGACCTGGGCTTTAATTTTTGCTGAACCACATACCAGCTGCATGGCCTTGGGCTGCCTGCTTAACTCTCTAAGCCTCAGTTTCTGCATCTATAAAATGGAACGAATAATCATACTAATACATTCCTCCCAAGGTTGTTGTAAGAAAAAACGATGTCTGTAGTACACATTCATTGTCCTGGACACATCATAAGTGCTCAGTAAATGTTACCTGCCATTGTAATGATTATCTAATCTGTAGAAGGGGTTTTCTGAATTTGAAGACAATGTTGATCCTGAACCGTACCTGTCCTAAAAGGTACAGAAAAAACTCATGAGCCCATCAAGCCTCGGGACCCTGTATGTCAAGGTCCTATTATGACCTCCTCAGCCAGGGGCGCAGGCTTTCGAAGCAGCAGCTGGTGGAATAGACCCCATACCTCATTGTTCCCTTTTCCAATCACTAATACCCTTCAGAAATCAAGATCAGCCCCCTCCTTCTAATGCTCTTGTGAGTGAAAACCAAGAGAATTAGACTTGGCTTCTCCCAAACACAAGCTACCAATATGCAGAAACTCCAGCAAGCTAGGCTCAGTTTGACGGATACCCAACCCCCCACCCCCACCCCTATCCCTGGCCAGCACATTTTAAAGACACAAAACCAATCAATAGGGAGCATTCAGAGATCTGCTGCCAGTGGTTAGAAGAGAATAGATACCGAGAAAGTCATAACGATGATAAATCCAGGCTCTGCTCCTCTCTGACTAATGTAGGCACTAAAACACGCCATGAATATCCTGCTTTGAGATGTGTCACGCTTCTGAGGGACCAATCAATCTCCGGCTCTCAGTGGACCACATTAAAATAAATTTGTCACTGTGAGTTTATGAAATATTGATGGTGTTTTTTAGTCAGGGTGTTAGGAGGTGGAAAGGTGTATCAGAAGAGGGAGGCAGGGAGTGGGAGCATTTGCTTTCATGAGTTATCTCCAGGCTAAGAAAGGAAACATACACAGAGGCTGCAGGAAGGTGAAGCATGGGAGAAAACATATTGGTGTGGAGAGCAGAAAGCTCTAGAATGAGGAGCCCCAGATCAGTCATATCTACACTATGTTCCGAAGAACACTAGTGAATAGGTACTCTTGGGAGGGGGTTGGGTAAGGATGGGGATTTCTTAGTAAAAAAATTTTGAGGAACTACTTACATAACTCAAGTCTTGGAAAGACACATGCACATTAATATATTAAAGGTTCTGAGAAGTTCTGCAATAAAAAAAACTCATTTAACTTTAACCAAACAGTTCCCAAACTTATTTGACATGGTAAAAAAGACATCTTGCTGAACACGAGAGTTCTATGGAAAACAGCTTGGAAAAACTGGCCTAAATCCTTGTGACACAAAGTGAGGTCCATGGACTATCAGCATCGATATCATCCGAGAGCTTGTTAGCGGGTCTCATCCCAGAGCTACCGGACCAGAATCTGCATTGAAAAGATCCCAGGTGATTTATGCCCAGTGAAATATGAAAAGTACTGGTTTAAGTAATTCATCAGAGAAAGAAGACCCCATAGGACAAGCTGAAATGCTCATGGTAATGAAGGGCTACTGTTTATAATCCTGTGTATGGCCTGCACTGGGGGACCCAGGGACTCTCTGTCCTTGTCCAGCATTGGAGCTGTTTGTCAACTGAGCACGCACTTGCAGTAGCAGAAACTCAGAAGACATTTTTTAAAATCACATGTGTAGTAACCTCTCTTGAAACAAGTGGAAACTGTGGAAACCAGGTGGTCTTTTTGCATTTGCAAAGCCAAGAACCAGGAACACCTCCTCTGGCACCAGAAAGCTGAATTGAGGTTATCAGCCTGACCAAAACTCACCCACCTACTCCACCCCCCCGCCGCACCCCAGACTTCCGGCAGTCTCACATGCTGGTGTCTGCACATGGAAATCAAGGTGGAGAAAGGACAGAGAGCTCAGCCAGACCACCACCGCTGCGTGGTGGGTGAGCTCACACTCCGGAGGGGGCATGCCCCAGTTCCACTGCTTGCTTAGCTGTGTGACCTCAGCAAGTGACTTCGCCTCTCTAAGTCTCAAGCCCCTGGCTGTCTTGTTCACCATTGTAGCCCAGCACCCAGCACATGCCTGGCACACAGAATGCTGAAGACATGCTTGATGCACAAATGAATAGACTGTTGAGTCTGTGCTACGGGACAATAATAATTCCCTCCTGCTAGAGGTGTGGAGAGAATTCATGAAATTGGGTCAGGAAGATGCCAGGCACATAGTGGACACTTAATATGGGTCTCCGCCTTATTTATTATTGGTTGGTCCTGTGTAGATGATAGAGTGAGTTTTTCACTGTACTTCTCATGTTTTGGCAGCATGGAAGTCAGTCTGGCTCTAGGCTTTGTTGATTAGTGATCAGCTCTCTGATTGATGAGGAGGCAGGATTCTGCTGCCTCGGTGGCTTCTGAACTTCTCTGTCCCTCAGATATACCCTCCCCCTTCCCAGAAGGGAATTGATGGGCAGGAGCCATGCCACACCCTTCAGCCCAACTCCCAAGGCCTCTTGACCTGGGTCCACTGACCTTCAAGAATTCCCCACTTCCCTGGAGAGTCAGCTGGGGAGAGTGTCTTGTTCTTTTTGTTAAGCAGCTTAAACTGTGGCAAGAAAACAGCAGTTACTGGCACACATTGAGGTGACTTTCTTCCTTCTATTGCTTATACACCACATGACCAGGACAGGACCAAGGCTTCAGTGTTAAGTGATGCTGAACTTCTCTGCTTCCTCCCAGGTGTCTGAGCACACCCACCTCAATCCATTTTTCCACCAAATCCCTCAGTTAATTACCCTCTCTGAGTCTCAGCATTCTCCCTTATAATATGGGGAGAATGAGGTCTACCTAATATGGTTGTGATAGGAATAAGTGAAATAATGCATGTCATTGATTATTGATTTTGATCGATGATGATGCCTCAAATGAGCCAGGCACTCAAGAAGTGATATTAATTATGCAGTTGAGTGCTGTCATTTTAAGGATTTTTTTTTTTTTACATCAGCACACAGCAGAGAATACACACAGGAAGGACCCAACACATCAAGATACAATAGCATATACTGTGTTTGAAAAGTAGAAATAATAAAAGGATAATAAGAACTACAATTAGTTAGTTACTATCTGACTAGCAATGTATTAAAACATTTTACATACATTATATCATGTAATCCTTAAAAATAACTTTTTTAAGAGATAGGTACTATTATGATTCCCATTTTACAGATGAAGAAACTGAGGCACAAAGGGATTGAGTAACTCGCCTAAAGCCACACAGGCAATAGTTGGAGAGCTGGGATTCAAATTCAGGTCTTTCTGACGCTAGAATCTGAGCTCTTGGTCACAAAGCTATACTATGCAGTGCTTTACAGCCCCTAAAACTGCATTCAATCACTGTCTCTGGTACAAAACTAAAATCAGCACCTAAAAGATTCAAACTTAACTAGAAAAACAAAAGGCAATCCAAATGTCCTGAGATTGTGACACATTCCACCAGCCACCCCACAAACTGATGGCCAGTTCTCCAGATGTTGGTGCAGAGGAAAGAAGTGAGCATAAGGGCAGGCGAGATTGTGTCCTTGGCATCTCTTGGCAACTGTGAGACTTGAGGCAAGTAAGTAAATCTAAGTCTCCATTTCCTTGTGTGGCTTACAGAGTCACAGTAAGAATTAAAGCTTTCTAGTAAACCAGGCGTGTTCCTGCATATATGCCCCATGCCAGGTACAATGGTGAGTTCCTGGGACAAGAAGACCAGCAGACAATCTCTTCTGCCTGGAAAATCCACAGACCAACAGGGGAAAGATGCTATTGTGCGAGCACGGAGGATGGAGCAGTCAGTCTATACAGAGGGGAGAGGAAGGCACAGTCAGGGAAAGTTACGTCTGAGAGGCTCTTCAAGCATGAACGGGCGCTCTCCAGGTGTACAAAAGAGGAAGAAGCACTTCCAGGGAAGTCTGTAGATGTGAAAGTGCTTTGTAAATAATAAAGTGTGACTGCATTTGCCCCCAGTGACTGGCCCACACCAGTGTACAGACCAGTTTAGTCCACGCATCGAGGTTTAGAAACCCTCAGTTGTCATGCAAGTGTGACCCTCAGCCCCACTATGAAGTTCATTTCAGTAGTCCTACTACAGGAATGATGTGATTTCTGACACACTCCATCTGTGCCACCAGGGAGGCAGGTTATGCTGGTTGGTTAGGCACTAGACAGTCTCCATCAGCTAAGTGACAAAATCAGCCCAACCGGGTGACTGTCATTATATTAACACACCAAGTAAATGACTAACAGACTGACTTTCCAGTGAAGCCTGCTGTGACACTGCACACAGATTGCAGATTGATTTAGCCACTTCCATGCTTGAAACCCTTAAAAGGCTTCCTCAGCATAGTTCCCACAAGAGCTATAAATGTGTGCAAAAGAAAAGAAGCATCAAAGTGGTCCTCGATTATCAGCAGGACATGTGCCTCACACAGAGCTTTGGTAAAGCCAGAAGAGAAGTTCAAGAGACCCAAAACAGAATACAAATCATGGGAACTTAGCCTCCTCAGGGTGGTACATGGAAGAAGAAAGTCAATGAAACAGTGGGAGAAAAATGTCAATATTTAGAGAGTACAAAGGACTGCACAGCCAACTCAACCACTGTGGTACATTGTATTATTCTTCAAAATAGTCACTGTCCTTCTAGGGAACAATTATATATCCATTCCACCAAGACTGGATTTGGTTATGTGACCTGGGCTGCCCCTCCCTACGAGGGGATTAAATAGCCCCACCCTGTTAAATCAAGAGTGTCCATGTGATTCACCTTTGCCAATGAAATATGGCCAGGAGTAACCAGTGTCACTTCTGAATAAAATCTATAAGAGCCAGTTCATAATTTATCATGTCCTTCCTCTCCCTCCAGCACAGACTGACCATGTCCCATTGTCCCACAGAAGCTTCTTCATCAGTCTGGATCCCAAAATATAGACCTTCTGGAGGAGAGCCAGCCATATCCAACATGAAATGTACTTGCAGAGTGAGCAAGAAATAAATGTTTGCTATATTTTAAGCCACTGAGATTTGGGGAATGTTTGTTACCACAGTGGAACTTACACTGAACTGACTGATACATACACCCAGCAGCATGGAATGGAAGAAAGAGCATAGCAAAGAGTGACTGCATGTATTTTTAACAACTAGTAAAGAAGCAAGGGCCAAAGAATTTCCAGGAACTGTTCAGAAATGTCTTTACTCTTAGAGCAGTGGTCTTCAACCAAGGCCTATATTGGCTCCCCAGGACATATGACAATGTCTAGAGATATTTTTGGTGGTCATGACCAGGGAGATGTTAGTGGGATCTAGTGGGTAAAGACCAGGGGTGCTGCTAAACATCCTACCCTGCACAGGACAGCCCCCCACAACAAAGAGTTATCAAGCTTTAAATGTCCATAGTGCTGAGGTTGAGAATTCATGCCTCAGAGAGAAACCCAGAAGGGGGTGGGGAGAGGTGGGCTATATATCACGTTTAACAACAAGAGCATGTAACATCTACATACCATTATTGAATTTAAAAAGTGTTTGCTCATACATTCTTTCATTTCACCTTTATGGTCCTCCTGAAGGATGGGTATTATTACCCCATCTCATCAACTGGGTAACAGAAACCCAAGCAAAAAGCTGACCTGAGGGCACATTTGTAAATGGAGAGCCAGAATCCTAACCCAGTTTTGCTGCCATACTTCCCTATCTAGCTGTTTACAATGTCATTTCCTCCAGAATGTAGATCAATACTCACTCACTCATTTGGGGGCAGTGTCTAAAAAGACAGATTTGGTTAATTTCTAAATCTTTCTAATCCTTTTGAATGTGGGGTTCTGAGAAACAGTTCAGGCACACTGCTTGGTGCATTTGTTTTGATAAGCGTAGCTTTGTTTTAATTATTTATGATAATACCCAGTGCAAACTAGTCAATTACCCTAGTATATCTTGTCAAAGTAACAATGCCTTGGAGAAGTCTCTAAAGCATTGATCTCTTAAATCTTCTCTGAGAAGTGGAGCAAAACCATGGTGGGGATTCTTGGTGGAAAATCATCTATTGCCTGACCAATTAGCCAAGCCATGATGCTGAATGCTCTCTACTGGAGCATTCCAGTGATGCAAGAATTTTCTTGTTGCATGAGGCTAATCAACAAAGGCTGGTAGAGGAAAAGGCAAAGGCTTGTTGGCTGTGGGAAAACAGTTTTCCAAAAATATCAGTGCAAGTCAGACAATTTCTCACTGACGAGAGATGCCGTGCAGTTCCTATCGCAGTCCCATGGCTCGTTAGTACAGAGGACAAAACTAAAGACTATTCACATTAGTCACCTGTGCCCTACCCATCACCAGGACTCAGGCAAACCTCCCAAATCTATCCAAAGACTTCTAACTACTAATCTTGACAGTTAACCACAGGCTGAAGGCTGGTAAGGGACTCATGGAGAGAGAATAATAACAATAGATGGAAATCAGTAACTATGATTATATTGGTATATAGCTAAGAATAGTTCTTCATCAATACAATGGTCTATTACATTTTGCAGTGATTGTTATGAATATTATTGCATTCAGAGGCTGCTTCTATGGCAAGGTATTCATCTGGTAGAAATTAAAGAACTGGGAGAGAAGTGCAGGAAATATGTGGGACCTCAGGAATATGTGCAAATGTAAATTTTTTAAGCTACCTATTTGTGACCTTAATTTCTGACAGTGATTTTGACACAAGGTGACAGAAAGGGACAAGGTGGAGTGGACAGAACCCATTGGAATTGGCAGACTGGTAAGATATTGGGGTTTCCCATCAACTTTCTGTAATAATGGTTAGGCAGCCTCCCACAGAGATGACCCCACTAATTTGCACAGTGGATGGAAGCTTCCTCTGTGCAGTTGCTATTAATGCCCCACCCACATCCCCTGGGCCACCTGGGTTACCTTCAGTGGCACTGACCCTTCCCACCTCTGGTGCCTGTTCCTGCATTTCTTTTCTTTTCTGCCTAAAGGCCTTATCTAGTACCTCTTAAATGTGCTCACCTCCTATAAGCACAAATGCCCCTAGAGGCAACCTTCAAACACAGGGTAAAGGAGTTGTGTATAACATGCCCCAGTCTCCCACCCTCCAATGGGAAGATTTTAGGGTATATGCCATGCAGGATCTCAGCAGGTCCCCAGCAGGGTTGTGCCCCAGTTGCCCACAACTATAGCCTTACGCTCATTAGCAAGCCACTTGCTTGGCTTTCCCTCCTTCCCTGTTTTCTGGGATCACTTTCCAGATAAACAAAGGAGATTGTATCCAAGTCCTTGTCTCAGGAGGACATGAACTAAGACCCTACCCTCTGATAAAACAAAGAGCCAAACTCTCACCCTGCTTGTAGTTTAAGGATGTAAAAGCCCATATGATGGACTATGGTAAATGGAGTAAAGCCAGATGGCATGGCGGAATCAAGAGCGGGGGCAAATGCTGAGAAGGAGGAGAGGCAGCAGAGTTAAGAGGCCAGCGCAGCCTTGAAGACCAGAGGGACAGAGGGAGCTTGGTTCCATGTAGATGGATGAGGCTAATCCCAGCTTTCGCCTTGACCAGTGCAGCTCCTGCCCAGTGTGCGTTACTCCTTTCTAGTTTCCTCTGAGGAAACTGCCTTTCTTCATTATGTAGTTATCGGTAGGAGACCGATTAGAAGTGACCACTTTGCACTTCAGAAGCCAGAGGAAAATTATCGTCCTCCAGTATGGTCAGGAGCAGGGGCAGGCTTGTGGCTGAAGGCTAGAAGGCTGATACCCTCTTTGAGGACTTTAAGTCTCAAGAGAACAAGGAAGAGGTGGAAAGAAATGACTAGAGTTCACTCGTTGCTGCAGAGTATGGACTTCCAACCAGATACTTCTTGCCATAAGATATTTGCTAAGCTTCCTGATTCACATATCTACAGAGCTCTTATATAGCCTGGTCCCCAACCTCTAACAATTCTAAGATCTCAAATATTCTTCCAATAGAGTTGCTTTTGCCTAAATTTAATATAAGTTGATTTCTGTTGTTTATAAGCTGAAACCTTGTTATTTGCAATATATGAGCACCTCGGGTGGGAAACAGTTTGTGTGTGTGTGTGCATGTGTGTGTGTGTGTAAAAGAGGAGGGGGAGGGAGAAGTAGGAAAGAGGGGAGATGGAGGGAGACCACTGAAAAAGTTCTAAATCTGAGAACAAGAACTGAAAAATATTTTTGGAACCCAGACAATTTTGCAATAAGACATCCATTGAATGAACGTAAACTAACAGGAGGAAGTATTCTTTGTCCCTTTCACCTCCCAGAGCCATTATTACCTGAGTAATTAAAGGGATGCACTCTGAAGCCAACAGGAATAGATGCTGGCTCCAACAGAGCCATCAGATTATAAAGTCCCAGTGCTGCTAACCAAAGCATTCAGCTGAGGTTCATACAAGAAGGTCCTTTGTCTCACTCCATAGGAGTGACAACAGCGTCAAAGCTGGGTGCAAGAACCTAGTGTTAGAGCTCACAACTGAAACAGCCACCCTTTGGGATGGCATTGCTGGGGGCACCCTCTGGGAGATAAGACAAGACATTCTAAAGTCGGGGTGTGGCTTGGTCAGCCCAGTTTGGCTGGCAAAGGAGACCATGGCAATGGGACTAATTCATGAACATGTGTAAGCTTCTCTAGGGACCCCCCAAGCCATTTGGAAATCAGAAGCATGGAGGAGATTGACCTTCCCACAATCAAGTAGGTGGGAGTGTGGAGGACTCCAGCTCTTTACTGCAACTGCATCCAGCAGACTAGCCAAGGCAGAGCATTCGAGGTTAATCCCAAAGGCAGAATTCTTGGGTAAATTTCCTTGGCCCCTTGAACTTCATTTTCCTGTTCTATAAATTACATCACACCTACTTCATTAGGCTGTTGTGAGGCTTCAAGGAGATAACATACATGTGTATGTGTTATGTTATACATACATGTGTCACTTATGTAAAATATAAGTGCCTGGCACATATACTGCTTGAGCCTCATCTCAAATATGCACTGAACTAAATCTAAATAGATTGAAGATTTACATGTGAAGGAGGAAAGTACAAGCTTAGAAGAATATGGATGAGAAGACTATGAATGTAACACATGCCACCTCAAGGCCACCAGGCACCCCCAGATGACCAGAGCAATTGGACAGTAAACCATATTCCTTGGCTGCAACATTTGCCTCCTTCCCAAGGCAGTGGTTTCATTCGAAGAGGAAGACCTCTCCCGGTAAATGAGGCCTGTTCTTTTATCAAAGTTAGATAAGGAGCTCTGTGCTGAACTCACCAGGAAGCTCTAAATTCAATCTGTAGGAGAAAATGGAAATCAATAGTGATCTGATCACAGAATCCACTAAGAATAAACTCAAAGAAATACATCTCAAAAAATATTGACAGACCTAAGTATAAAAATTTAAAGTCAGACAACAAATTGAGAAAAATATTTCCAACATATGTGATGAAGAGTTGATATCCTTAAGTTTTCCTTGGGTTAGATCACTCTTAAGAGCAGTAGCAGACAAATTCTAAAGTGGGAGAACATGATCCTAACACAGACAGAGAAAGTTTACATAAGAAGAACTATAAATGGCCAGTAAAGAAGATTTAAAGGTTCATTCTACTAAGAGTCAAAGAGATACAAATTAAGACAACAATGTGAAAAAAAGACAGCAATGTGATTTTGTCTATAATCTATTAAATTTGCAAAGATTAAAGAAAATTTGACATTGGTGACAGTTGAGCAAACTAGGCACTCATATATTGCAGGTGGGAGTATAAATTAGTGCAAATTCCTAAAGGGTAATTTGGCAATCTGTATCAAGGATGTTGAAAATTATTCATACCCACTTAAGAATTTCATCCTAAGGAAATAATTGGAAATGCGAACAAATATTTATTTACAAAAATGTTCATCATAATGTCACTTATGGTGGCAAACAAATGGATCGACCTGACTATAAAACAACAGGGAAGTGGGTAAATAGCATATGGCTCATCATATCGAGGAATATCATGAAGTCATTAAAGAACATACTTTGGAAGATATTGAAAAAACAGGTTACAAAACAATATATAATATGATCTGCTGTGTAAAAATAAAATTATACTTATGCATATTGTATATGTATAGAAAAATTCCATATTAACAGAATTTGAACACTTGGAAATCAGTCACGGCTTTAGATATTTTTTTAGATATTACGTATCTGAGTGTTAGTTCTCAGGGACATAGGGATTGGTCACCCAGGCTCTCCCGTCTTTGAAAATCTGTTCCAAGAGAACATTAAGGCAGTAACAACACTGTCACAACTCGATCTTCTACCTCTCTTGAAAATAGTCTTTTGGCATTTTCTGTGGCGTACATTCTGAATTCAGAGACATTAAAACATATGAGGTAGAGAAGCATGCATCTTAGAACTAAGGAAAGAGGGTTACCCTAGAAATGTAATGAATACAACCAACTTATTTATAAGTCCATGAATAGGAGAAAGGCCAACTAAACCTGGTTATACCTACCAAACCAATGATGGGTATATTTTGTGATAAAGATGACAGGGATAATACTAATGATGCTGGAGGCAGTGAAGGGAAGGATGGGGAAGAGTAGAGACTATAGGAATGATGATGGACGTGTGGGCATTGGGATGGGCATGGGGATGGGCATGCTGATGACGAATGGATGATAGTGGGCCTGGGATGGAAATGGGGATGGTGAAGAGGCAGGGAAAGCTGAGGGACACACCATCACTCTTAGGGTGACATGTCCTCATGAAAGCCTGAAAGGAAGGAAAATCACTCTAGATTCCTCTCTTGTTCTGGTGAAGGAACTGTGGGTGGGTCTAAAGGAAGTTTTAAGCTTTAGTGTTTCTCCCTAATCTTTGAAGCAACAGTGTCAAGTAAGAGATTGTTCTCATCCCAGGTGACCCAAGAATGCTTGCTATCTGGTCTTTCTGATAGAACTTCTGATCCATTTCCAATTCTGATCAATAGGTTAGTCTTGTGATTTGCTTTATCTTTGGTCTCAGCTACGCTCATCAACAGTGAACATATAAGTGAATGACTATCAAGTTAGGTCACTTGCAGAGACATTGAGTAGGAGAAAAGCTTAAAAACCTTGCATAGATTTCAGATTCAGGGTATGGGGAGAAAGGACATAGAGAAACTTTCATTTGACACAATATATTCAGGCTGTCATCTGTATTTCGTGTGTATTTTCTCATGTAATTCATCCAACAACCCCATGTGATAACATACAAATATGCCCATTTTACAGATGGGAAATTTGAGACTCATACACAAATATGCCCATTTTACAGATGGGAAATTTGAGACTCATAGCCTCTTACTCAACTGGACACCCGTGGAGGCAGGAACCAAGACTATTTGCATACCATTCTATCCCCAGGGTCTGGCCTGTGGCTGGCACATAGTAGGTATTCGATGACTAATCGTAAAATCAAGTAGTGCGGACCAAGGACACCAACTGACAAAAGGCAGAGCCAGGACTCCCACCCCAGTCTCTTTCCTATGGTATTCTTCCACTACTTCATTGAGGAGTTTAGATTTCCTTGGGTTTTCAAAGGAAATTTTTATCAAACCAATACTTTTCCCGTTCTGTTTGCTCCCTCTGGAAGCATCCTGGGATGCTTTGAGGGGAAAGGCACATTGGGAAGATGAAATTGCAGGGCAGGAGCAGCTCCAGACATGACTGAGGTCCCCACAAATATTCCCCATGGGCCTCATTACACATTTGAGCAAACATTACCTTCACTCACAGCTAAATTTCCTGTTTGCTTGGCTGATCAATTCCTCATCAAATTTTAATGCGGGGTTCAAACTGTCTGTGGTGTTTTAATTAGGCCTAAAATTGCAAAATGTCTGAGGCAGGGCTGAGTCTCTTCCAAATTCCCTCTTCCCATTGCAGTGTTGCCAGGAGGGGTTGGGGCAGTGGGGGGAGATGGGAGTGGGCTGAGCAGAACTGAGCTGGGCCAGTGCCAGGCAATCAGCAGATCCCGTTCCTAGGTGCACTGTGCTCTCTAGTGGTAGCAATCTGCAGAGAAATGGGCTGTGCAGCCCTGGGGGCTTAGAACCCTCTCCTGATTCTTTCTGGCCCCTGAGAATTTGCAAGCTGCCTTGCCTCCTCGGCTTTCTTCCTTCCTCACCTAATTTCTCTCTCTTCCTTTCCTACAAAACAGAGCATCCCAGTGGCTAGGTGGAACCAGCAGGCACTGACCAACACTAGTGTGTGCCTGGTGCTGTGCTATGAGGTGCAGTACAGAGAAAAACAAGGCACAGGACCTACCTTCGAGCAGCTCATAATGGAGGAGGCATATATATGTGCAGTTCCATATGATGGGAGGTATGGCTGAGACATGTATGTGGCACTGGTGGCAGGTGCCAATGCCCAGGTCATTAGAAGATTTGGTAGGCCTTGAGAAAATCAGCAACCAAAGTGGTTCTTTTCAGAACCAGAGGATGAGCCAGGTAGTTGGGATATAAGGATATTGATGGACATTGATCAAAATGGATGAATGGATAGATCTTGATGCTCAGCACCCTCCCCACACACACCCACATCCCCATGTTGACCCTTTCTCAGCACAGATCCTCAGGAGGGCTTTCCCAAAGCTTTGCTCCTACCCCTGACAAAATAGGTCAGGATGTCAGAAACTAACCACCCAGCAACCCCACCCCTTGGGAGGCTCCTGTCCTTGTCCAGCCTGGGTCACCTGCAGTTACAGTTCATTTGCACTTTAGGGTATCCAGTGCCCATCACTGTATTCAAGGCTCTCACAAGTCCTGCAGAAAAGGATTCTGGTCATTTTGCTTAACTTTGTGTTTTCCAAGCTCAGGAACCTCTGTTTTCTAAGCATTAGTGATGGAAGGAGAAGTTAACTAGGATTACATCTAACAGTGCGTTTTCCAAGCTCAGGAACCTCTGTTTTCTAAGCATTAGTGATGGAAGGAGAAGTTAACTAGTATTACATCTAACAGTGCTGTATTAGTCCGTTTTGTGTTGCTATAATAGAAATACCTGAGACTGGGTAATTTTTAAAGGAAAGAGCTTTATTTAGCTTATGATTCTGGGACAGCTGCATCTGGCATGGGCCTCAGACTGCTTCTACTCATGGCGGAAAGTGGCAGGCAGCCGGTGGGTACAAGTAGATCACATGGCGAGAGGAAGCAAGAGAGAGAGAGAAGTTGCCAGGGTGTTTTTAAGCAACAAGCTCTCATGGGAACTAATAGAGTGAGAACTCACTCATTACTCCCTTCTCCCGGGGAGAGCATTAATCATTCATAAGGGATCTGCCCCCATGACTCAATCAGTTTCCAACACTGCCATATTGGAGATCAAATTTCCACATGAGTTTTGGAGGGGGCAACACATCCAAACTCCATCAAGTGCTTTCTCAATCTAGGTCCAATAAGACCCATGACCGGTCAGGACTAGCCACACTTCCCAAAGGATAGGACAAGGGGAGCACAAATTGCCCCACATTACAGCCAATAGTATGTCTAAGTGATTTTAATTTAACATCCAGATGCTTTTAGTCCTGATAGCAGACACACAACTTGATAAAATACAGCTCTGATAGGGACCAGATAGGGAAAGCCGCCCAAGTTCAACAGAAGCAGTGAGAAGAAATAGAGATCTATTTTAAGCTTTATGGATTGATGCTCTTAATAGATTTGGCAAGGGAAATGGTGAAATGCATGTCTGATTGAAATTACCAATCTATGTTTCTAAGGCATTTACTAATAACAGAATGTAATTAGCTGAATGCAGTGGTTTCCAAACTTGGCTTAGCATCAAAATCACCTGGGGTATTTGTTAATTATGCCAGTTCCTGGGCCTTACTCCTCTATTCTGATTCCTTATAACTGAGGTATTGCTGATGCTGTCAGCTGTAAGAACACATTTGGAAATAATTACTACAGTTTGTCATTTCTCTCAACTGTGTTCCACGAAACACCAGTTCCATGGGATGTTAACACATCTTACCAAAGAAAAATTCCATGTTAATAAAAATATGTGTCGAGCTCACAAGGTATACCAGATACCTTGTTAAGATAGAGCTAGAGATAGAGATGGAGATGCAGATACAGACAGAGATGCACATATTCATTTCAGTTGATTCTCAGGTTCATCCCTAAAGGCACTACCTCCCACTTTCTGGACAAAGAAACTGAGTCATATGGGCCGGCCCGGTGGCGCACTGGAGAGTGCGCCACTTGGGAGCACGGCGGCACTCCCGCTGAGGGTTCGGATCCCATGTGGAGACCGGTTCCCTCTCACTGGCTGAGCGCAGTGCGGGCACGGCACCGAGGGTTGTGATCCTGTTGCCGGTCCCCGGTACGGGCGCAACACCGAGGGTTGCGATCCCGTTACCGGTCAGTAAAAAAAAAAAAAAGGAAACTGAGTCATAAAGGGATCGATAGCTTGCCCATAGTCACAGCAAATAATAACATCATCCCTTGAGAGACCAAAGATGATGACCAGCTGATGGCTGAGTGGATGGTGGTGTCGTTCCCTGAGTTGGAAATAGGAAGTTCAGCTATTATAGGAAGGAGGGGGAGAAGATAGTGTGTTCAGTTTCAGACTTCCTGGAGCTTGAGGTGCCTGTGAGATACCCAGGTGGAAATGTCCACCAGGCATTAAACATATGAGGCTAAAGACCAAGGAGGAGATTTG
>NW_007727778.1:352878-369976 GCF_000696425.1 Galeopterus variegatus
TTTTTTTTTTTTTTTTTTTTTTTTGGTGACAGGTAAGGAGATCGCAACCTTTGGCGTGGTGTTGTCCGCACTGCGCTCAGCCAGTGAGCGCACCGGCCATCCCTATATAGGATCTGAACCCGTGGCCTGGGCACTCCCAGCACCGCTGCGCTCCCAGCGCCGCACTCTCCCGAGTGAGCCAAGGGTCGGCCCAATTTAGACTTTTTTATGCATATCTGTCACATGCAGATGTATACTACAATGTGTACCATGTTTTGTACCATGTATAATACACAGTTGTCCCAGTTTAGGGAAACCCCTTAGGTTTGCTTTTAAACAAACTCTAAGATTAGGATTTGGGTGCAAGTTATTTACTCGGGAGATATTTTCAAAAAGTACTGTGAGGATGAGCCAGGAAGGGAGGAAAGACACTGACGAGTGTATTAACGAACACTACAGCTGGGTCTCCATCCCAGGGGACTCCATCCCAGGGGCTCCTTGGTGAGGCTGCTGTGAGCACACTTCAGAGCTGTCCTACTAAAGGGTGAAGAGCTGGGGTATTTGTCCACCAACTCCCATCCCTCATTGGCTAAGGGCTGATCCTAGGGCTGTTCCTCACACTTATGGTCAGTTCTGTTTGCCAAGATGAGCCACTCCCTCAGGCAAGGCGCACTTTCAGGTAGAGGGAAACAGGAAATTATTGGAGTATATGGAACTGCCTGTAGGCAACTGCTGGAATAGGCTGGGGGGATATGGACAGGTCACCAATTACAGCTGCACAACACTCACTCATTAAATAGTTTACCATGGAACATCCTCCAACATCAGCCCAGCTGAGTCTGACATTCACCAAATGTGCAACCCAATGTGCCCTAGTCACTCACTCATTCATCTGCCCAACCAAAAATTACTGTGTAACCACTATGCCCCAGGAACTCTGCAAGGCACTGGGAGTGGAGCTGGGACTGGACATGCCTGGCCCCAGGACTCAGATTTTTTCAGTCTGGTGGGTGCTCCTCAAGCTCCCTGGCCTCTATTTTATACTCTGGATGTTGGAGTAAGATGGCATAGTGGTTAAGATCTGGAGCCCTGGAATCAAGGAGACCATGGTTCTGAGTGATCTTGGGCAATTTACAAACCTCATAGAGACTCATTTTGTTTATCCATAAAACAGAGATGTAATAACTGTTGGAAGACTAAAGATGACAGTTCATGTAAGGTATCTGGCACAGCACCTGGCACTCTGGAACTAGATCTGCTGGGGAAGAGCAGAAGGAGGAAGAAGAGGAAGGTCCAGTACCTACCTTTGAGGAGCTCAAAAGGTAGAAGGAGACGCAGGCACAGGAACAGATAATCATAAAACAGTACAGATACGCATGACCCAGGATGTACAAACCATACCGTTTCATTATGCCTATGGAGTCTGTGGGTCAAGAATCAGATGGGGGCTCCAGGGGGTGGCTGGAAGGATAAGAGTGACCCAAAGGCTGGGGTAAGAATCATCTGGAGCATGGGGTGCAAACTACAGACTGTGAGCCAAATCCAGCCAAGCCCCTCTGTTTATGGATTGTCTATAGCTATTTTTGCACTGCAATAGCAAAGTTGAATACTTACAACAGAAACTGCATGGCCTGTAAAAGCCAAAAATATTTACTATCTGGCCCTTTCCAGAAAACATTTACCCAGCCTTCATCTAGAAGCATTTCATTCACATGATTGGCAGTTGATGCTGAATGTTGGTCTGGACTCCAGCTGGACTGTCAGCTGGAACAGTTCATGTGACTTCTCCATGTCGCCTCTCATGGGAGTTAGTTCGGGCTCCCTCTCAGCATGGCGGCTGGTTCCAGGAGCAAGCATCCCAACAGAGCAAGGCAGAAGTTGCACGGCATTTGTATGACCAGCCTCAGAAGACACTAAGTATCACTGCAGCACTATTGCACTGGCCAAGGAAGTCACAAAAGTCAACCCAGGATCAAGAGGAGAGGACATAGATCCCACCTCTCGCTAGTAAGAGTGCAGAATCACATTGTAAAAGAATTTATGGGATGGGAAACGTGGTTGCTGCCCCCTCTGGCAAATACAATAGTCCATATACAGGGGTCTTTAAAAAGGGGGTTGAAGTGGAAGGGAGAACACTTCTCAGGGATGCTTCCTGGAGGAGGTGAAGCTCAAGCCAAGGCTGACAGCCTGTATGAGAGTCAGCAGGCAAAAGCTTTCCTTCACTGACATCCAAACCTCCATAGCAGCACAGATCCTGGAAATCTGCCTGTGGGAGCATGCCCCACATACAGGCAGGTGACATGGGACAAGTGGGGCCCACCATTCCTGGAGGATTCTCGGGCTACTACATGAGACAACAAAGAAAAAGAAACCAGGGCAGATGCCAGCAATATGGATTTAGATTGGCGTGGGCTGGAAAGGACAGTGGCATTGTGCCGAAAATATTTATCCAAATTATCATAATTCTAATAAGACTAACAGCTAACATCGTTGAGCCCTTACTCGGGGATGAGCACTGTGCTAAGTTCTTTTTCATACAATGTTCTATTAAATGCTCCCAAAATCTGGTAAGGATTTTTGTTTTGTTTTCTGGGTTTTATTTCGTTTAATATTGAATGAAATTTAAAAAAAAAAAAAAAAAACATTTGTTTCAGAACAAACGTATCACAGGCCAAGACTCTGATTCCAGCCCTTTCTTCACCTCCAGACAGAGGGCCTGCTACTGCTGGGAGTCCAGGGACCGCTCTGACAGTGTCATGGTATATCTCCTCCTGCGGCTGTTAGACACAGCTCACAAAGCCAGACACGGCCAGAGATAAAGAGTGTTGTTTTTCATGCCTGGGGAACTAAAGAGCTTGACTTACAGGCTAAGTTTCCCTTGTAGCAACTCTTCTGAAATACAGCCAGAGCCTATCAGCTGGTAGCACATGGGGAAACCCACGTGGAATAAGGAAGCCCTCTTTCTCCTGACTACAGAGAACAGAAGGGGGTGGAGGAAAGAGAGAAGTCAGGTTCAGGCTGCTGGAGCTGAACTCCTCTGGCCAGGCCTCCCACGGCCCTCAGGCCCCTAAATGCCAGCCCTGTGCTCTTTCTCCGCAGCCCTCCTGCAGGTCCCAGCTCCAGCCAGCCAGCCCTCAAAGCTGTATGAGCCTAGCCTCAGGGGCTGCCTGACACTGTTACTTAACTTCTTCAAGGACAGGGACACTGTGGGCCGGGGAAGGGCATCATCATGGACTCCTTCTCATGACCGTCCGTGCCTAGGACTGGGCTAGGCATGGTGGGTAAATGAGCAGGTGGAAGATGCTTCCCATCTGCTCCTGTCATGCTGCTAAGTTACACTCAAAGCTTGGGCCTCAGACGCCAGGAAACCTGGACAGCTGCGGCTGCCTTCAGTGCCATCCGTCTGCCATCCATCCTGGGGTCCCTGTGCCATTCATCTCATTTCATAAATGAATGAGCATTTGAACTACAAGGTCAGGTAGAGTTGAGGCTAGAATTAGCAGAGACCCAAGAAAGAAAACCACGGGCTGCAAAATTTGGGAGACTTGTCAAGGAAGTAAGCCGCCAGAAAGTGAAATGCAGCAGAGACATAGGACAAACTCATTTCCGGTTTCTGCAGATGGTCAGAGTCCTGGGATGTTTTCAGTAAGTCCTCTCTATTCTGGCTGATTTGAGTCGGTTTCTGTTCCCTGCATCTGAATATTTCTTAAGTTTCTATACTCAAAACACCTCTCTGCAAAATGAGATTGAGAGAGAGACAGTCTTCCCTCCAGAAGATACAGTGGTCTCCAGGAGCACACCACAGCTGAATCTATCCAGGAGAAAAGTGCTAATACAACCCCTCAACCAGCTGATCGGCCTTTAAAAACACAGATGTGAGGAAACATCCAGGGGACTGAATGAACAGTTTGCTTTACAACCAGACTCAGACCTGAGGTAAAGACAATCTGGCTTCTGCATTGTGTTGTGGCTGCCCCAGTTCTCCAAGATGAGAGGCAAGCCAGAAGGCCGGGGCAGAATGGTGGTTCCAGAGGCTGCCCCTTGGATCTCATTAGCTAAAGGTACCTGATGACAGGTGTCACTGGAACTCCTCAGAAGGAATTCAGGTTGCATCCTTCACTGCTAGAACAAGTCATTCACACCAGATCTATCTCCTTGTACCACCCTGCCACTCCGTGATGGGGCCGCCGACAAGTGAGGTAGGAAGACGTTCACACTGTGTTTGCAAACTGTCACCTTTATAAAACAGGCAGCGTTTTTCTATTACAATTAAAAACACTTATGTCAAGTTTCGCTTTTAATTAAATCTTGTGCCTTCGACTTGTTAAAGAGTATCAGGGGACGAGTGGCCCATATCATGCCAGAGGAAAATAAGAAAATCCAATAGAAGCTTCCAAGAAGAATGAAAACCCCTCTGATAGCTGCTGACACTAGTTGGAATCAAAATTGAAAATTCTGTAGTCTTCACTCAGGGAGGTAGGGGAGAATATGGGGAACGTGGCAACCACTACGGCTACCCATCCCACACTTCTTTCCTGCCAACCGAACTCCAGCTTTGTTCAAGTATCGGGCAGAGATCCTCAGACCTCAGGATATCACACCACCCTAACCAATATGACAGACAAATCTGCTGGAGGAAAGTTTTCTCCAACCTTATGAAAATGCCCACTTGAAGAGAAACGTCTCCCACACTCCCATGTAAGGATATAATGCTCAAGCTGTGCCAGCTACTTTGTGACCATGAAGAGAAAGCCAAGAGAACCATAGGAGGCCAGCCCAGAGGCATGACACTGTTGAACTGCCGACCCACTACCATCATCTTTCTGCCTCCAGACATATTATGTGAGAAAGACACCGCCTGGCTTATTTCAATAAGTTAGTTGTATTTCCTGTTACTTGTAGCTAAAACATTGTTAACTGATACAAAGCATGAATCAAGTATCTGAGTTCATAGAAAGGAAGAAAAAAAGTAGCATTAGTTCTGTGCCCATTTTCAACTGCACTAAGAAGAGAATATAAACCCCTTTCCAAACTTGCTTCATTTCATATCACTCTTCTCTCTCTTTCCATATTCCAGCCATACCAGCATTCTTTCAGTCACTCCGATACAGCATACTTGTCCTTGCCTCAGGGCCTTGGCACATGCTGTTCCCTCCATCTCAAATGCTGATCCCCTGCATTGCACCTGTCTGTCTTCACATATTCTCATCATTTGCATCTCAGATCAAATGCTGTCTCCTACCAAAAGCCTTCCATGATCATCTGATCTAAAGTAGCCCCAACTTCTCTCATGACACATAGACTCTCTAGTCTATTTTAATTTGTTGCTTTCTTTGTTTTCAGTCTCCCTGAGTGAACTCTACAATCTTTGAGAACAGCAGCCCTGGGGGCTTTGCTGGCTATTATACTCCCCATGCTTAACACATGCCAGGCCCGTCATAGTCCCTCACATGTTTGAATAAATGAACGGCCATGCTGGCTGCTGTGCTAGTCACTCTGCATATGTTAGCACATCACACTTCATCAGCCCACGAGGTGAGAATGCTTTGCCCATTTCGCAGATGATGAAACCAAGGCTCAGAGAGGTTTAATAACTCCTCCAAGATGACGTAGCCAGTAAGTGATGGGACATGATTCAAACACTGCTTTCTGGCCCTGCAGACTCTCCCCCACATCACAGTTACATCTGGCTGAGCACTTTCGACTTTATCTGAAGATAATTGGGCAGCATTTCCAAACTTGGCATAGAGGAATCCTAGGTCTATTAGCAGTTTCAGAGACAGATAGTAGGATGCAAATCCTCCATGAGCTGCTGAGTTCAAGCAGTGACTCAGGGTCAGGGTGCCAGAGAGCTCAGCACAGAGAAGGTTCTGCAAGAAAAAATCAGCAGCACTGGTAGCTAACAAAACATCCAGAAGCTCCACATCACTGGGTAGGCTAGAGGTCATAGCTAGAAGATTCTGATTTTAATAATAATTTGGAATATTTTTCCCATAGCTCTATGTGTGTCTAATGCTATGTTAAAATGAAATTCAAAATCTCTAGAAACTGAAGTCTTGGAAGATTATAGACCAGATACCAGCTGTGATTATAGACTATGGTATGGAGAACAGTCTATGAATCAGGGTATATACAATAAAATCCAATTAACAGAAATGCTAGGCAAAGGGAAAAAGGGTTGGATGTAACATTTACTAAATATATAATATGTGTCAGGCCCTGGGCAACAGTATTTGATGAGTAATCAGAACATTTTATTTGCACCAAAATATAGCAAGGTTGTAGGTGATCCTCTCCACCTCACTCACATACACACATTTTACAGATGAGAAAACTAGATGGTAATTTGTTCAAGATCTCACAGCTAATCAACCTGAGATTACCCAATTTCAAATTGTCTGGGAATTACAAATAAATAAATAACATTTTATTTGATGATCAAAATATTCCCCAAATGCCTAAATCTACCTGACAATTTTCTATAGATGCAGAATCAGATTAGATGTGCTTTTGGAGAATGAGGCTTATGTCAGGCCTCGGTGGCAGCTCTCCTCTAAGCCCCAGGGATCTCTGACTTGCCCTATAGATGGTGGAACAGAATGAATTAGCATTTGCACTTGGTACATGCCAAGGCCAGAACATACCAGCACAGTGGTTCTACAGTGTAAAGCTGCCATGAACTGTTGCACAGGTTTTGCACTGCACGAGTCTACAGGGTGTCAATCCCATTGATTATAATATGGTTCCCCAGTGCAGTACAGGGCAAACCTGCCTAACCTCACATGGCATTCCTATGCTTTAGAACCTCCAATGAGTTTACGTATTTGTTTAATACAGATTTCTGGGTCCCATCCTCAGAAATTTGAATTATTGTTCTTAGGTTAGGAATCTTTACCTGTATAAATACCCAGGTGATTATGACATGATGCAGATTACCTGCAGACCACCCACTGAGAAATCCTCCTAGAAATAGTTGTGATTGGCTTTTACAGTAAATCCAAGACAGGAACTGGCATCCCTGACCTTCATTCCTTTCTCCAAAAACAGGAAGAATGGGAAAATATTCTCAGAAATTCAGAGCCCGAGTGATCTGGCTTTCAGCACAATGTGCCTCTATTATATCCTGGCAAAAGAAGAAGTCAAATTCTGGATCCTACAAATAGGAAGCCAAAGGTTCCCTGAACATGAAAGAAATTCAATTGTTCAGGGCAGTGGGTGGCCTTTGCTTCAGGGGAAACCCTAGAGTTGGCAAAATCCCTACAAAACAATTCACCGGGAAGGTGACCGCTAAGTAGAGACCCACCCACCCCACTGAGCAGAGATACTGCTGTCTACAATCGCCAGGATTAACTGCTGCTGCCTCGACTCCCTTCTCATAAATATGCTTCAGTTCAATCTGCTGGAAGATTTTTTTCTCCTTCCCACAGATGTATATCTTTGACTTTCTAATGGAAGCCAAGTAGAGCTAGGATTTGTTCCACAGTCATTTTGCTTAATGCATCCTTACCATACAGGGGGAGAAACTATGTTATTGGGTTGATGCATATGAGAGGAAGGAGGAACTCAAAGCATTTCTCTCTAATTTTCCAGTCATCCAGATTATATGTCCCTGACACACACCACATCTCCACTGTGTCTCTATTTACGACACTTCTGAATGAAATGTCCTCAGACCCATCTCTGCTTTTTGAAATCTTCTTTCATATTTTTGGGCCAAGCACAGTTGATGTTTTACTTGAAAAAGTACCCAGATATACCCAAGTGAGAGTGAGCTGCTCTGTCCTCAGCTCTCCAATTACATGGTGTCCAATGATCTTATCACAATCCGCCTTTGTGTGTGGCCAACCGTGAACATGTCTGTCTCTTTTGCTGGCCATAAACTTCTTCTGGGTGGGGCCTGTGCCCAGGTGGGCACAGAGGAAATGTGCATTGAAAGCAAGCATGTCACATAAAATTTAATGTAACTTTTACTGATATGACAACATGATAGAGTCTTATTAATTTATATTAATTTGGGAAGATCCGCATTAATGAGAAACTGGGGTAATTTTAAAAGAACAATAGATTATTTACTCTGAAGGTCAGGTGAGAAATCAAACAAGCCCAAGAATGTTGTTGAAGAGAGGCCTTGCCTTCTGAATAAGTACGAATACGTAGACTGTAGCGTATCAATTAGATGAGAGCAGCTTTCCTGGGTTGCTTCACCTAGAAAGACAGTCAGGCTTGGTGGCTGCGAGCTAGCATCTAAAGTCACCCGGACCTGGGCTTTAATTTTTGCTGAACCACATACCAGCTGCATGGCCTTGGGCTGCCTGCTTAACTCTCTAAGCCTCAGTTTCTGCATCTATAAAATGGAACGAATAATCATACTAATACATTCCTCCCAAGGTTGTTGTAAGAAAAAACGATGTCTGTAGTACACATTCATTGTCCTGGACACATCATAAGTGCTCAGTAAATGTTACCTGCCATTGTAATGATTATCTAATCTGTAGAAGGGGTTTTCTGAATTTGAAGACAATGTTGATCCTGAACCGTACCTGTCCTAAAAGGTACAGAAAAAACTCATGAGCCCATCAAGCCTCGGGACCCTGTATGTCAAGGTCCTATTATGACCTCCTCAGCCAGGGGCGCAGGCTTTCGAAGCAGCAGCTGGTGGAATAGACCCCATACCTCATTGTTCCCTTTTCCAATCACTAATACCCTTCAGAAATCAAGATCAGCCCCCTCCTTCTAATGCTCTTGTGAGTGAAAACCAAGAGAATTAGACTTGGCTTCTCCCAAACACAAGCTACCAATATGCAGAAACTCCAGCAAGCTAGGCTCAGTTTGACGGATACCCAACCCCCCACCCCCACCCCTATCCCTGGCCAGCACATTTTAAAGACACAAAACCAATCAATAGGGAGCATTCAGAGATCTGCTGCCAGTGGTT
This sequence comes from Galeopterus variegatus, assembly GCF_000696425.1. Lineage (NCBI taxonomy): Eukaryota > Metazoa > Chordata > Mammalia > Dermoptera > Cynocephalidae > Galeopterus > Galeopterus variegatus. The sequence goes on from NW_007727778.1 coordinate 361,793, forward strand.
AGAAGAGAATAGATACCGAGAAAGTCATAACGATGATAAATCCAGGCTCTGCTCCTCTCTGACTAATGTAGGCACTAAAACACGCCATGAATATCCTGCTTTGAGATGTGTCACGCTTCTGAGGGACCAATCAATCTCCGGCTCTCAGTGGACCACATTAAAATAAATTTGTCACTGTGAGTTTATGAAATATTGATGGTGTTTTTTAGTCAGGGTGTTAGGAGGTGGAAAGGTGTATCAGAAGAGGGAGGCAGGGAGTGGGAGCATTTGCTTTCATGAGTTATCTCCAGGCTAAGAAAGGAAACATACACAGAGGCTGCAGGAAGGTGAAGCATGGGAGAAAACATATTGGTGTGGAGAGCAGAAAGCTCTAGAATGAGGAGCCCCAGATCAGTCATATCTACACTATGTTCCGAAGAACACTAGTGAATAGGTACTCTTGGGAGGGGGTTGGGTAAGGATGGGGATTTCTTAGTAAAAAAATTTTGAGGAACTACTTACATAACTCAAGTCTTGGAAAGACACATGCACATTAATATATTAAAGGTTCTGAGAAGTTCTGCAATAAAAAAAACTCATTTAACTTTAACCAAACAGTTCCCAAACTTATTTGACATGGTAAAAAAGACATCTTGCTGAACACGAGAGTTCTATGGAAAACAGCTTGGAAAAACTGGCCTAAATCCTTGTGACACAAAGTGAGGTCCATGGACTATCAGCATCGATATCATCCGAGAGCTTGTTAGCGGGTCTCATCCCAGAGCTACCGGACCAGAATCTGCATTGAAAAGATCCCAGGTGATTTATGCCCAGTGAAATATGAAAAGTACTGGTTTAAGTAATTCATCAGAGAAAGAAGACCCCATAGGACAAGCTGAAATGCTCATGGTAATGAAGGGCTACTGTTTATAATCCTGTGTATGGCCTGCACTGGGGGACCCAGGGACTCTCTGTCCTTGTCCAGCATTGGAGCTGTTTGTCAACTGAGCACGCACTTGCAGTAGCAGAAACTCAGAAGACATTTTTTAAAATCACATGTGTAGTAACCTCTCTTGAAACAAGTGGAAACTGTGGAAACCAGGTGGTCTTTTTGCATTTGCAAAGCCAAGAACCAGGAACACCTCCTCTGGCACCAGAAAGCTGAATTGAGGTTATCAGCCTGACCAAAACTCACCCACCTACTCCACCCCCCCGCCGCACCCCAGACTTCCGGCAGTCTCACATGCTGGTGTCTGCACATGGAAATCAAGGTGGAGAAAGGACAGAGAGCTCAGCCAGACCACCACCGCTGCGTGGTGGGTGAGCTCACACTCCGGAGGGGGCATGCCCCAGTTCCACTGCTTGCTTAGCTGTGTGACCTCAGCAAGTGACTTCGCCTCTCTAAGTCTCAAGCCCCTGGCTGTCTTGTTCACCATTGTAGCCCAGCACCCAGCACATGCCTGGCACACAGAATGCTGAAGACATGCTTGATGCACAAATGAATAGACTGTTGAGTCTGTGCTACGGGACAATAATAATTCCCTCCTGCTAGAGGTGTGGAGAGAATTCATGAAATTGGGTCAGGAAGATGCCAGGCACATAGTGGACACTTAATATGGGTCTCCGCCTTATTTATTATTGGTTGGTCCTGTGTAGATGATAGAGTGAGTTTTTCACTGTACTTCTCATGTTTTGGCAGCATGGAAGTCAGTCTGGCTCTAGGCTTTGTTGATTAGTGATCAGCTCTCTGATTGATGAGGAGGCAGGATTCTGCTGCCTCGGTGGCTTCTGAACTTCTCTGTCCCTCAGATATACCCTCCCCCTTCCCAGAAGGGAATTGATGGGCAGGAGCCATGCCACACCCTTCAGCCCAACTCCCAAGGCCTCTTGACCTGGGTCCACTGACCTTCAAGAATTCCCCACTTCCCTGGAGAGTCAGCTGGGGAGAGTGTCTTGTTCTTTTTGTTAAGCAGCTTAAACTGTGGCAAGAAAACAGCAGTTACTGGCACACATTGAGGTGACTTTCTTCCTTCTATTGCTTATACACCACATGACCAGGACAGGACCAAGGCTTCAGTGTTAAGTGATGCTGAACTTCTCTGCTTCCTCCCAGGTGTCTGAGCACACCCACCTCAATCCATTTTTCCACCAAATCCCTCAGTTAATTACCCTCTCTGAGTCTCAGCATTCTCCCTTATAATATGGGGAGAATGAGGTCTACCTAATATGGTTGTGATAGGAATAAGTGAAATAATGCATGTCATTGATTATTGATTTTGATCGATGATGATGCCTCAAATGAGCCAGGCACTCAAGAAGTGATATTAATTATGCAGTTGAGTGCTGTCATTTTAAGGATTTTTTTTTTTTTACATCAGCACACAGCAGAGAATACACACAGGAAGGACCCAACACATCAAGATACAATAGCATATACTGTGTTTGAAAAGTAGAAATAATAAAAGGATAATAAGAACTACAATTAGTTAGTTACTATCTGACTAGCAATGTATTAAAACATTTTACATACATTATATCATGTAATCCTTAAAAATAACTTTTTTAAGAGATAGGTACTATTATGATTCCCATTTTACAGATGAAGAAACTGAGGCACAAAGGGATTGAGTAACTCGCCTAAAGCCACACAGGCAATAGTTGGAGAGCTGGGATTCAAATTCAGGTCTTTCTGACGCTAGAATCTGAGCTCTTGGTCACAAAGCTATACTATGCAGTGCTTTACAGCCCCTAAAACTGCATTCAATCACTGTCTCTGGTACAAAACTAAAATCAGCACCTAAAAGATTCAAACTTAACTAGAAAAACAAAAGGCAATCCAAATGTCCTGAGATTGTGACACATTCCACCAGCCACCCCACAAACTGATGGCCAGTTCTCCAGATGTTGGTGCAGAGGAAAGAAGTGAGCATAAGGGCAGGCGAGATTGTGTCCTTGGCATCTCTTGGCAACTGTGAGACTTGAGGCAAGTAAGTAAATCTAAGTCTCCATTTCCTTGTGTGGCTTACAGAGTCACAGTAAGAATTAAAGCTTTCTAGTAAACCAGGCGTGTTCCTGCATATATGCCCCATGCCAGGTACAATGGTGAGTTCCTGGGACAAGAAGACCAGCAGACAATCTCTTCTGCCTGGAAAATCCACAGACCAACAGGGGAAAGATGCTATTGTGCGAGCACGGAGGATGGAGCAGTCAGTCTATACAGAGGGGAGAGGAAGGCACAGTCAGGGAAAGTTACGTCTGAGAGGCTCTTCAAGCATGAACGGGCGCTCTCCAGGTGTACAAAAGAGGAAGAAGCACTTCCAGGGAAGTCTGTAGATGTGAAAGTGCTTTGTAAATAATAAAGTGTGACTGCATTTGCCCCCAGTGACTGGCCCACACCAGTGTACAGACCAGTTTAGTCCACGCATCGAGGTTTAGAAACCCTCAGTTGTCATGCAAGTGTGACCCTCAGCCCCACTATGAAGTTCATTTCAGTAGTCCTACTACAGGAATGATGTGATTTCTGACACACTCCATCTGTGCCACCAGGGAGGCAGGTTATGCTGGTTGGTTAGGCACTAGACAGTCTCCATCAGCTAAGTGACAAAATCAGCCCAACCGGGTGACTGTCATTATATTAACACACCAAGTAAATGACTAACAGACTGACTTTCCAGTGAAGCCTGCTGTGACACTGCACACAGATTGCAGATTGATTTAGCCACTTCCATGCTTGAAACCCTTAAAAGGCTTCCTCAGCATAGTTCCCACAAGAGCTATAAATGTGTGCAAAAGAAAAGAAGCATCAAAGTGGTCCTCGATTATCAGCAGGACATGTGCCTCACACAGAGCTTTGGTAAAGCCAGAAGAGAAGTTCAAGAGACCCAAAACAGAATACAAATCATGGGAACTTAGCCTCCTCAGGGTGGTACATGGAAGAAGAAAGTCAATGAAACAGTGGGAGAAAAATGTCAATATTTAGAGAGTACAAAGGACTGCACAGCCAACTCAACCACTGTGGTACATTGTATTATTCTTCAAAATAGTCACTGTCCTTCTAGGGAACAATTATATATCCATTCCACCAAGACTGGATTTGGTTATGTGACCTGGGCTGCCCCTCCCTACGAGGGGATTAAATAGCCCCACCCTGTTAAATCAAGAGTGTCCATGTGATTCACCTTTGCCAATGAAATATGGCCAGGAGTAACCAGTGTCACTTCTGAATAAAATCTATAAGAGCCAGTTCATAATTTATCATGTCCTTCCTCTCCCTCCAGCACAGACTGACCATGTCCCATTGTCCCACAGAAGCTTCTTCATCAGTCTGGATCCCAAAATATAGACCTTCTGGAGGAGAGCCAGCCATATCCAACATGAAATGTACTTGCAGAGTGAGCAAGAAATAAATGTTTGCTATATTTTAAGCCACTGAGATTTGGGGAATGTTTGTTACCACAGTGGAACTTACACTGAACTGACTGATACATACACCCAGCAGCATGGAATGGAAGAAAGAGCATAGCAAAGAGTGACTGCATGTATTTTTAACAACTAGTAAAGAAGCAAGGGCCAAAGAATTTCCAGGAACTGTTCAGAAATGTCTTTACTCTTAGAGCAGTGGTCTTCAACCAAGGCCTATATTGGCTCCCCAGGACATATGACAATGTCTAGAGATATTTTTGGTGGTCATGACCAGGGAGATGTTAGTGGGATCTAGTGGGTAAAGACCAGGGGTGCTGCTAAACATCCTACCCTGCACAGGACAGCCCCCCACAACAAAGAGTTATCAAGCTTTAAATGTCCATAGTGCTGAGGTTGAGAATTCATGCCTCAGAGAGAAACCCAGAAGGGGGTGGGGAGAGGTGGGCTATATATCACGTTTAACAACAAGAGCATGTAACATCTACATACCATTATTGAATTTAAAAAGTGTTTGCTCATACATTCTTTCATTTCACCTTTATGGTCCTCCTGAAGGATGGGTATTATTACCCCATCTCATCAACTGGGTAACAGAAACCCAAGCAAAAAGCTGACCTGAGGGCACATTTGTAAATGGAGAGCCAGAATCCTAACCCAGTTTTGCTGCCATACTTCCCTATCTAGCTGTTTACAATGTCATTTCCTCCAGAATGTAGATCAATACTCACTCACTCATTTGGGGGCAGTGTCTAAAAAGACAGATTTGGTTAATTTCTAAATCTTTCTAATCCTTTTGAATGTGGGGTTCTGAGAAACAGTTCAGGCACACTGCTTGGTGCATTTGTTTTGATAAGCGTAGCTTTGTTTTAATTATTTATGATAATACCCAGTGCAAACTAGTCAATTACCCTAGTATATCTTGTCAAAGTAACAATGCCTTGGAGAAGTCTCTAAAGCATTGATCTCTTAAATCTTCTCTGAGAAGTGGAGCAAAACCATGGTGGGGATTCTTGGTGGAAAATCATCTATTGCCTGACCAATTAGCCAAGCCATGATGCTGAATGCTCTCTACTGGAGCATTCCAGTGATGCAAGAATTTTCTTGTTGCATGAGGCTAATCAAAAAAGGCTGGTAGAGGAAAAGGCAAAGGCTTGTTGGCTGTGGGAAAACAGTTACCCAAAAATATCAGTGCAAGTCAGACAATTTCTCACTGATAATGCTCTCTACTGGAGCATTCCAGTGATGCAAGAATTTTCTTGTTGCATGAGGCTAATCAACAAAGGCTGGTAGAGGAAAAGGCAAAGGCTTGTTGGCTGTGGGAAAACAGTTTTCCAAAAATATCAGTGCAAGTCAGACAATTTCTCACTGACGAGAGATGCCGTGCAGTTCCTATCGCAGTCCCATGGCTCGTTAGTACAGAGGACAAAACTAAAGACTATTCACATTAGTCACCTGTGCCCTACCCATCACCAGGACTCAGGCAAACCTCCCAAATCTATCCAAAGACTTCTAACTACTAATCTTGACAGTTAACCACAGGCTGAAGGCTGGTAAGGGACTCATGGAGAGAGAATAATAACAATAGATGGAAATCAGTAACTATGATTATATTGGTATATAGCTAAGAATAGTTCTTCATCAATACAATGGTCTATTACATTTTGCAGTGATTGTTATGAATATTATTGCATTCAGAGGCTGCTTCTATGGCAAGGTATTCATCTGGTAGAAATTAAAGAACTGGGAGAGAAGTGCAGGAAATATGTGGGACCTCAGGAATATGTGCAAATGTAAATTTTTTAAGCTACCTATTTGTGACCTTAATTTCTGACAGTGATTTTGACACAAGGTGACAGAAAGGGACAAGGTGGAGTGGACAGAACCCATTGGAATTGGCAGACTGGTAAAATATTGGGGTTTCCCATTAACTTTCTGTAATAATGGTTAGGCAGCCTCCCACAGAGATGACCCCACTAATTTGCACAGTGGATGGAAGCTTCCTCTGTGCAGTTGCTATTAATGCCCCACCCACATCCCCTGGGCCACCTGGGTTACCTTGTTACCTGCAGTGGCACTGACCCTTCCCACCTCTGGTGCCTGTTCCTGCATTTCTTTTCTTTTCTGCCTAAAGGCCTTATCTAGTACCTCTTAAATGTGCTCACCTCCTATAAGCACAAATGCCCCTAGAGGCAACCTTCAAACACAGGGTAAAGGAGTTGTGTATAACATGCCCCAGTCTCCCACCCTCCAATGGGAAGATTTTAGGGTATATGCCATGCAGGATCTCAGCAGGTCCCCAGCAGGGTTGTGCCCCAGTTGCCCACAACTATAGCCTTACGCTCATTAGCAAGCCACTTGCTTGGCTTTCCCTCCTTCCCTGTTTTCTGGGATCACTTTCCAGATAAACAAAGGAGATTGTATCCAAGTCCTTGTCTCAGGAGGACATGAACTAAGACCCTACCCTCTGATAAAACAAAGAGCCAAACTCTCACCCTGCTTGTAGTTTAAGGATGTAAAAGCCCATATGATGGACTATGGTAAATGGAGTAAAGCCAGATGGCATGGCGGAATCAAGAGCGGGGGCAAATGCTGAGAAGGAGGAGAGGCAGCAGAGTTAAGAGGCCAGCGCAGCCTTGAAGACCAGAGGGACAGAGGGAGCTTGGTTCCATGTAGATGGATGAGGCTAATCCCAGCTTTCGCCTTGACCAGTGCAGCTCCTGCCCAGTGTGCGTTACTCCTTTCTAGTTTCCTCTGAGGAAACTGCCTTTCTTCATTATGTAGTTATCGGTAGGAGACCGATTAGAAGTGACCACTTTGCACTTCAGAAGCCAGAGGAAAATTATCGTTCAGAGGCTGCTTCTATGGCAAGGTATTCATCTGGTAGAAATTAAAGAACTGGGAGAGAAGCGCAGAAAATATGTGGGACCTCAGGAATATGTGCAAATGTAAATTTTTTAAGCTACCTATTTGTGACCTTAATTTCTGACAGTGATTTTGACACAAGGTAACAGAAAGGGACAAGGTGGAGTGGACAGAACCCATTGGAATTGGCAGACTGGTAAGATATTGGGGTTTCCCATCAACTTTCTGTAATAATGGTTAGGCAGCCTCCCACAGAGATGACCCCACTAATTTGCACAGTGGATGGAAGCCTCCTCTGTGCAGTTGCTATTAATGCCCCACCCATATCCCCTGGGCCACCTGGGTTACCTGCAGTGGCACTGACCCTTCCCACCTCTGGTGCCTGTTCCTGCATTTCTTTTCTTTTCTGCCTAAAGGCCTTATCTAGTACCTCTTAAATGTGCTCACCTCCTATAAGCACAAATGCCCCTAGAGGCAACCTTCAAACACAGGGTAACAAACTCTCACCCTGCTTGTAGTTTAAGGATGTAAAAGCCCATATGATGGACTATGGTAAATGGAGTAAAGCCAGATGGCATGGCGGAATCAAGAGCGGGGGCAAATGCTGAGAAGAAGGAGAGGCAGCAGAGCTAAGAGGCCAGCGCAGCCTTGAAGACCAGAGGGACAGAGGGAGCTTGGTTCCATGTAGATGGATGAGGCTAATCCCAGCTTTTGCCTTGACCAGTGCAGCTCCTGCCCAGTGTGCGTTACTCCTTTCTAGTTTCCTCTGAGGAAACTGCCTTTCTTCATTATGTAGTTATCAGTAGGAGACCGATTAGAAGTGACCACTTTGCACTTCAGAAGCCAAAGGAAAATTATCATCCTCCAGTATGGTCAGGAGCAGGGGCAGGCTTGTGGCTGAAGGCTAGAAGGCTGATACCC
>NW_007727779.1:0-1366 GCF_000696425.1 Galeopterus variegatus
CTACTGCAAATTCTTTAATCTTTCTTCATGTCTCTGTTCTTTGTCCCTGTGTAAGTTGTAAAGTGTCTCCTCAGGAAACTGAATCTGTTCAGGTCTTCCTCCTCGTTTCTCGCCTCAGCCTCATTCTTCCGCCTATTCTTTTTTTTTCCTCGTTAACTCCATCCACCATTCTACCTTTAACTCCGCGACATTCACACCTTGCCCGCCGTAAGCGAGTGCTAGGTATGAAATGATGCAGACTCTAATTCGTGTTAGTAGCTGGTGAAGACCGCTCAGCATCACCACACTGACCTGATTCTGCCATTAGTTTTACCTTCTCTAGAATTCCATATAAATGGACTCATAGGTGTGTAGGTGATTTGACTTTCACTTAGCATAATGTACTTGAGACACGTTCATGTTGATGCATGTATGAACATTTTCTCCCTTTTTATGGCTGAGTAGTGTTTCATAGTATGGATATGTCACAAAGTGTTTATCTATTGACTGTTTGATGACATTTATATTCCTTCCAGTTGGGCTACTGCAAATTGTGATTTTGTGAATATCCTCTTACACAGCTTTGTATGGATATATGTTTTCATGTCTCTTGAATAATTACTTTTAGGGGTGAACTTGCTGAGGTTTATGGTAATCATATGTCTAACTTTATGAACTGCTACTGTGCTGTTTTCCGAAGTGCTTTGCCAGTGCACATGCCCACCTGCAGGGAAGGCGCCTTCTCGTTGCTCCACATGCTCCCCAGCATTGTGCATTCTTGGTCCTCTAACTTTAGCCATTCCCGTGGGTGTGTAAAGCCACCTCGTCATGGCTTTAATTTCTCCTTATTAGTGATAGTTTTGCTAGTGATGTATTTACTAATTATGACTACAGATGTGGAGTATCTTTTCATATACTTGTTGGCCGTCTGTGTATTTTCTTTAGTAAGGTGCCTATTCAAATCTTTTGACCATTTTAAAAAACTAGTTGTCTTTTTATAATTGAGTTTTATAATTGAGTCTGTATAGTCTGGATTCTGCTCTGTCCTCAATGAGTCTCTGCTTCTGTTCACCTTGCAGCAACTTTACATGCTCACTTTTTGCATGTCCAGGTTTTATAGTTGTTTTCTTTTTTAAAAAATTTAATTTAATTTAATTTAATTTTGTCAATATACAATGCGGTTGATTATTGTGGCCCATTACCGAAACCTCCCTCCCTCCTGCCTCTCCTCCCTCCCCCCCAACAATGTCCTTTCTGTTTGCTTGTCATATCAACTTCAAGGAATTGTAATTGTAATTGTTATGACTTCTTCCCCCCCCATTTTTCTGTGTGTGTGTGAATTTATTTATTTATTTTTAGTTCCCACCAATAAGTGAGAACATGTGGT
>NW_007727779.1:2590-27909 GCF_000696425.1 Galeopterus variegatus
AGCACCATTTGCTGAAGAGGCAGTCTCTTCCCCAGTGTATAGGCTTGGTGCCTTTGTCAATCAAAGGCACTGAAGTTGTTTTCTGTCATGTGTTTTCTCTGGCAAGACCTTTGTCTGTCATACCTGCAAGCAGAAGCAGTTTGTGTCTTCACACTGCACCAGGGAGGTTAAATACAAGGATGTTCACAATGAGGTAAATCCTCGTAAAACTGTTGAGAGCCAAAGATAAAGAACAAATCTTGAAGGCAGCAAGAGAAAAATGACAGTTGTATATGGAAAGACAGTGATCCAACTAATGACTGACTTATCAGAAACCATAGAGGCCAGAAGAGAGTAGAAACCATCTTTAAATGCTGAAAGAAAAATTTGAAAGCCAAACTGTGAACCTATAATTCTATACCTCGTGCATTTGAAGATATGCCACCCATGCACTTGGAGTAAGGCCAACATTTCAGTGCAGGCAATGTGGTGGCTCTGATGCACTTGATGAGATCAGTCAAGGTGGGGAAGTGGGATCTACAGACTTGAGTCTGCAAGAATTAAGCAGCAGCAGATAGTGACACTGCTGTCATGGTTTTACGTTGAAATCCCTTTCGGTGTTGGCTCAGAGCCAGGCCGGCTGGTCACTGTGTCTTAAAGACACTTCCAGCAGTAGCTGCCAATCCTACTGCCTCAAGGTGCTTGGACACTGGGGTCCCTGTGCCTCTTGGTAAATTGGTAAATTCCATTTACTTGACTTCATTGTGTGGGGACAGCAATGATCAGCCTCATTGTGCTGACAATTTTCCAACCAGTTGCATTAAGTCGCAGAAATCATGGGGCAAACCTCACCATTTCAATTTCAACTTTAAAACATCTTCAGCATGATCTCTCAGTCTCCTGAACCATTTTCACCAAATGGTTCGATAAGACTTTCAGACAAGACATCATGGCATAGCAGAGACTTTAGCCTGAGGCTTAGAGTGAGATTCAGACACATCTTGTGTATCAGACAGAGTCCCAGCAGAAATGGATGGCATGCTCATATGGGATACTTTTTGAAGAGTTTAATAAGGTGCCATTTATAAATGTGTGGGCACAATGTAGAAAACCCACAAGGATGGTGCCTTTCCCCAGAGATAATAAGACTGACACAAAGGAAAAGGGGAGAGAGCGGTTTGGGGGACCTGGAGATTGAGGGAGTCCTTGACAGGAGCCGTCATTTGACATTTGTCAAATGCGTTGGCATTTGGCATTTGCCCTCAGGAGCCTCACTGAATGGAGAACCAAAAGAAACTCAAGAGGCATGTTGACCTTAACAGGAGCACACAGCTGACTGCCTTGGGAGTCTCCCCCAAACAACTGAAGGAATAAGAAGAAGGGATTATGCCTTATGTGAAGGTGAGGCCAAGCTTGTGAAATGTGGGTTGTGTGTTCTGTTTTGTTTTTTAAAGAAAATGTAATTTTATTAATATTTTTTACATTCTAGGATGCTGTTGTGAAGCAGTTGGGAAGGAGGGGGAAAGGGAAAGGGGAAGGAAATGGGATGGAAGGAGCAGGAAGGAAGAGGGGTGGGACTGAGGCCTGTGACACCCCCCTCATTCCCACAGGGGAGACCAGGGGGCTTCCAGTGGTGGCTTGGTCATTGCTGGGCTGGGTGCAGATGTCGGGGGTGTGTGTGTGGCAAAAGCCCTCGCCCCCCACCATCCCAGCTCAGGAACCCAGGGCCCTTCTTGCTGCTGCTTGGTGGTCGTCACCGGGCTGGTTGCACGTGTGTGGGGGTGTGGCCCAGGCCTCCCATGGCCCCAGCTCGAGAGCCCAGGGTACATCATGCAGTGGCTCAGTGGTTGTCCCTGGACTGGCCTGCCCATTTGTAATGTGATTTTAAATTCCACAAGTAATACATGAATATATTTTCTGTATTAAGAAAAAAAGAATATTACTTCATTTTATTTTTGAGTAGTGACTTTTCAAATGATCAGTTACCTGTCTAGCAGTGTCTCTCCTTCCCTCTCTGGGTCATCCACAATCACTTTTCCCCCAGCTTCCATCTTTCTTCATGACAAAGGGACTTGCTGAGGATTTAGATCACTGCAGCCCAGCACCTCGACTTTCCTCCGGGGATAAATTGGAAGGTTCTAACCCTTTTTGACTGTTTTTAGCTATTGCCTGAGGGAGAATAGCTTGCATCCTTTCTTCTTGTCATAACAGGAAATGTCAAGATCTTTGTTTTGAAATACTAAATGGCATTATCTTTCAAGGGTGGTAACATCTTTGAGCTGGAAGTAGAGACATCCAGTGCATGCCTTATTGTCCCCAAACTCCCAGGTTGGCAATAAACTGGAGGCCCTTTCTTAGAAAGAATACTTTTGGGCTGGCCCCGTGGCGCACTCGGGAGAGTGCGGCGCTGTGAGCACCGCGCCGCTCCCGCCGCGGGTTCGGATCCTATATAGGAATGGCCAGTGCGCCCACTGGCTAAGTGCGGTGCGGGGCGATCCCCTTACCGGTCACGAAAAAGACAAAAAAAAAAAAAAGAAAAGAAAGAACACTTTTTGTGTGTGTGGAGATGATGCTGAGAAGGAGTAAAGGTAATTTATCAGATGGAAGCATTTCCTGCTAATGAAGAATTGGAAACAACTTCTAGGTTTGTCACAGCAGCATCTACCCAGGCCTGGCACAGAGCAGGTGCAAGCTGAGTGTTTCCCGAAGAAGTCTAACCTGCAGAAGAGCTGGGCTTTTATTGCCACTCTGCCGAGAATTCCCTGGTGCTGGGCTGAGGCACCCAGGAGTCAGGATGGCCGTAGACAAATGCTGGTCTACTCAGTAAATCTGGAAGTCTGTTCACTTACAATGTGTTTGGTGGGACTTAGGAATTTTTGTGTTGTTTCGTTCTTCCTCCTACGCTATGGCCTCTTCCTTTTTCTTTATCCCTACTTCACTCCAGTTTGCTTCTCTGTCCAATCTCAGCTTGCTTAGCCTCCTTTCCTCTAACACAGCCAAAAACTCAGACCTCAAGAGAATGAAGAGTTGTTAGCAACTTTCTACAGTTGAGAAAGCAGAATCGATCAAGTCACATGACTGGCTCAATGTCATATAACTGGTAAGCAATATTTGCGATCATTAACATTTATTATTTACTATATGCTGGACACCATTAAAGTGATTTGCAAATATCACTTAATCCTTCGTATAACTGATGGTGTAGATATTGTGATGGTTTTTTTGATATGTCAACTTGGCAAGCCTAGGCTCTCCAATTATTCAATAAATGCTAATCTGGGAGAACTGACATCAGGAAGATGGTGGAATAGGACTCTGCAGCCCTCATCCCAACCACAACACTGATACCGGAGGAAGAGGAGAGGTCTGAGGAGGCCTGAGAGCCAGCCTCAACCCATCCCGCCCTCTAGCAGGTTCTTGACTCCACCACAAGAAGGGACTAAAGAGCAGAGTCGCAGGAGAAAGTGAGAACAGTTTTAATGTAGCAAAGTAAGGAACACAGACTTCACAAAGAAAAGTGCAGCCTAGCTCCAGAGACTGAACAGGGCCAGCAACAAGTTTTGGAAATACACACTTAGAGTTTAGTACAAAGTGTAGGCTGGCTCAAGAGAGTGAGCAGCTGCCCATTAGAAGTAAGTTTGACACAGAAGTAAAGCATATACACCCCTCCAGAGACGTGCAGGGTGGCCCCAGGAGAAGTGGGCAACAGCCCCGCCTTCTGCCGGGATTTAACTTCTATAGCTCTGCTATCTAATACACATTCATGCTATCTAATGAATATTCAACAGTGCAGGGTGGCCCCAGGAGAAGTGGGCAACAGCCCCGCCTTCTGCCAGGATTTAACTTCTATAGCTCTGCTATCTAATACACATTCATGCTATCTAATGAATATTCAACTAAGGGGGTGGTTCCCAGTTATGTAACCTCGTCTTGCACATGCTCAGTTGGTCTCTTTTAGAGCATGCTCATTGGTCAAATTCTACCACATGCACTGAATATATTCAATATTCAAATATATTTGGTGCTCTCTAGCATTGCCAGTGGGAGGTCATTTGAAGGATAAACTCCCTTCCACTGAGCATGCTTGGTCACTTAGGTCATATAAGCCTATATAAATTCCTTTTACTGAGCATGCTTAGCTACTAGAGTTATATCACTCCTTTCTACCAAGGATGCTAACCCACTGGATTTGCATAAGTCTGCCCTTTGTGGTCTCAATCTCCCCGGGTTGGTACCAAAAATAGGTACAATAAACAACAGTAACTCTCCTCTAGGGGAGAGCCTAGAGGAGGGGCCTGAGACCTTGGGGGGTGGCTTGAAACCCAGAGGTGTGTCCTGAGACTCAAACCCAAGGAAACTGAGTACCTCCTATCTCAAAAGCATCAATTTGAACAACAACCCCTGCAGAAAAAATACCTTCACAAAAGCTAAGGAAATCAGGTGAGAAATTACAGCACCTGGGTGTAACACAGAAATAAGAAAAGATGCATTGAAGAGGGTGGAACAGGTTTACATTACGCTCAGCACCCCTCCGCCAGGCAGCACAGTGTGGAGAGAAATGCCTGCCGTGTGGGGGAAGGAGAGGGAAGTGAGCATTGGGCTTTGCCAGGGACCCTAAAACCAGGCCCACCCCAGTAAAACCCCACACTGGGCAGGCCCTCACAGCCCCAGACTCTAGGCAAGTACCCATGGACTGAGCCTCTAGTCTCACGTTGGGCACCAGGTTGAATCTTGTAGCTCCAGGCCCACCCCAGTGCCTGGCCAGCTCCCTCAGACTCAGGCTCTAGACCATCTCAGTATGGAATATGAAGGGTCCTCAAACAATTAAAAGCAGAATTTCCATATGATCCAGCATTCTCATTAGTGTGTATATATCAAAAGGAAATGAAATCAATATGTCAAAGAGATATCTGCACTCTCGTGTTCATTGCAGCATTATTCACAACAGTCAAGATATGGAATCAACCTAAGAGTTCATCACAGATGAATGGATAAAAGGAAATGTGGTATATATATATATATATATATACACACACACACACACACACAATAGGATACTACTCAGCCTTAAAAATAAGAAAATCCTGCCAAGTTCATCACAGATGAATGGATAAAAGGAAATGTGGTATATATATATATACACACACACACACACACACACACACAATAGGATACTACTCAGCCTTAAAAATAAGAAAATCCTGCCATTTGCAACAACATGGATGAACCTGGACGACATTACATTAAATGAAATCAGCCAGGCACAGTAAGATAAATACCTTATGATCTCATTTATATGTGGAATCTTAAAAAAGTGGAACTCATAGAAGGAGACAGTAGAATGGTGATTACCAGGGGCTGGAGGTGGGGTTGGGGGGTGGAGGGTCGGGGAGATGTTGGTCAAAGGATACAAAATTTCAATTAGATAGGAGTAAGTTAAAGCGATCTATTTTACAACATGGTGACTATAGCTAATAACATTGTATTCTTGAAAATCGCTGAGAGTAGATTTTAAGTGTTCTTGCCACACACAAAAATAAGTATATGAGGTAATGCATATGTAAATTAGCTCAACTGAACTATTCCAAAAATGTAGACATATTTCAAAGCATTGTGTTATATACATGATAAAGATACATAATTTTTGCCAGTTAAAAAAAATGGTAATGTGGGTGTTGCTGTGAAGGTATTTTATAGATGTAAGGTCCATAATTAGTTGACCTAAAGTAATGGAGATAATCTTAGATTATCTGGATGGGCCTTAAAGGCAGGGCTAAGGCTTTAAAGAAATGAGGGAGAGAGAAGAAATTCCAACTGTGGATGGCAGCTGTAGATTTGGGCCTTGCTTGGCTAGCCACCATAATCGCATAAGCTAGTTCCAGTTAATAAATCTTTTAATATCGATATCTCAAACTGGTTCTTCTTCTCTCATTGAACCCTGACAGAGACAGTATCATGGTTATTATGCTCATCTACAGATGAGAAAACTGAGGAAGTGGAGAAATTAATTAATATGTCCAAGGTTACACAGCTAAATGTAGAGTCAGGATTCAAAGCTAAGCATCCTGATTCCAAATCCTGGGTCTTATCCACTGCCGCTTTTCCAGGTCACAAAGTAACATAAATCATTTTCTTGCTCCTAGCCCAGTGATTTTTCCATAGAAAGGGCTTTGTTAGTTATACATCAGCAGCATAAACATGGGAGACATGACGAACTCAGATTAGCAGCTGAGGCAAGATGAGTACAGTAGCTCCTTGAGGGAGGCAAGAAACCGAGCACGGTCCTTCTGCTCGAGCTGGCCCGAGCTGGAATGGGAGATGCCTCGATTTTAAGTCAAGTTCATAGTTGTGATTATTATAAGAGACTGGGCTTGTAATTTGTGAACAAAGACTGTGCTGAAATTTAGAGTAACTGGAGATTTTATTTACATAAAAGTGAAAAGGAAATTCATGGGCTGCCCTGCTTTTTCTCTAGGGAAGGAATTAACTCTACCGAATACATAAACATGGAAAGTGGAAACAAAACAAAAATAAAGTGTTTTATTTTAATGCAATGACATAATTGTATGAGACAAGCCTATTCTATATAATGTTTCCATCAGTTGTAACATTTCCATAAAATTTAGCACCCTCAGTGCCTTAGAAGTTGGAAGCCTTCTCTGGAGAACACAGCACTGTCACATCCTTGTTTTTGAGAATTCTTTGCGGTTTTAGGTGCTTGGAGTTGTAAACTCAGAGATACCTGTTTCTTTTTTTGAGGTTACTCATCATTGTGTGAATGACTCTATTGATTGTTGATATACAAAGAAAAAAGAATATGGTCAAGATAGTGGCATAGATGGTCCCCAGCGTCACCCTCTCCCACAATCAACCAATTTACAACTATTAAAAAGCAATGACAACCAAGCTGGGCCACTAAAGCTCAGGGGAAGAGGAGAGACCTACGGGCTTCATGAAGGCAGGAGAAGCCACGATGAGAGAAAGAAAGGACCGCTCCCACCATTTTGAATCCCGACCTCTTCAAGGCTGGCCCTGGTGAGCACATGGAGTAAGAGCTGGCAGAAGTCACTGCTGTGCCTTTATATGAAGTTGCTTGGAGGCTGCGGGGGAGAAGAGGGCCTTGGTGGCCCTCAGGCCAGCAAGACCACTAACAGGGTTCCTGTGGACCCACATAGGAATGGGAAGCCACACAACTAAAAAAAAGGAACCACTCAGAGGCTGGTGAGTCATTGCAAGGGTCCATCCATAGAAAGTGTTTGGAGTAAGGGTGGTGGGGAAGACGGGCGCACTGGGGGAGCACTGGGGAAAAGCAAGGACAGCTGATCTGCTCTCCAGTCAACACAGGACTACTCAGGGGAGACTGGTCAGGAATATATAACTGCAGGGGAAAGAGTTTGCTGAAAAGACTGAGGTCCAGACCAGAGTTTCTACACAACCCAGGTGTACCAGACCTCACAAGACCCGGAAGTACATACAGGGTCAACCATTAAAACCTGAGTGGCACAAAAAGCCTTCCCCGGGGAATCAGCAGCAAAGCAGTAATTTAGCTCAACCACAAAGCTCAGGTACTGGTCCCCACAGGAAATTCCCCCATTTTAGAAGCAATCAAAGGACAACAAATTAGTTCCAGTGCAGAGTTTAAGTGTTTGGAACAGTGAATAATCCAACATGGAACTGAAAGAAAAAACAAAATACCCACAGACCAGAGACAAAGTTTGATATTAACTAGTAAAGGTCTCACTTCACCAAAGTACAGCTATAAAACCTAGAAGGACCAGAAGCTCCCTGGGACCCCAAGCCAGGGAGGGGAGAGGGCTGAGGGTCTCAGCCATGTCCCCCGACACTGACACCCAGCCCAGAGATGACCACTGAGTGGCCACAGGAAGCACCCTGGGCTCCTGAGCCGGGTGGTGGGGGCCTCAGGCCTTGGCCACGCCCTCCTCACATCTGCATTCAGCCCAGAAATGACCAAGCCACCACCGGAAGCCCTCTGGAATCCCCTGCAGGAATGAGGGGGGTGCCACAGGCTTCAGCCATGCCCCTCCTTCCTCCTTCTCCCACCCTATTTCCTTCCCCTTCCCCTCTCCCCCTCCCACCCAACTGCTCCACAACATCATCTTAGAATGTGAAAACAGATGGAGCCGAGGACTGACCCCTCCTCCCCCAACCAGACAAGGAGCACGCCAAAAACACCACTCCATGTGGGTGGCCCACCACAGCCATCACAATAGTCACGGCTGCTGCAAAAGCGGCTAGTTGCCACAACCACCATGCAGATGGTCTGCCAGCCACTCGAGTGCATTGATGCAAGGAGAGTCACCAGTAGAGACCAAAGAAGAGGATGTCTCTCTCCACAAAGCCCATTCCAGAGTGAAAAGAAGAAGCATCTACTTTATGATAATAGTGAACACACCTCTCTCAGCACTGGGCAGATCATCTAGGCAACAAATCAACAGAGTAACACTTACTCTTTCAGGAGAGAAGAAATCTAGGGTTCTCAGTGGTGAGAGTGGGGAGGGATAAAGGGATGGGAGAGATTGCACAAGGGGCATAAAGAATAAGTACGATTTGTAATAATGTATATGCTAATAACATCGATTTGATCAACATATGTCAATGTTGAACCCCCAAGATACGTATAATCATAATTCAATAAAAAAAAAAATCTGAACAGCAAGGTATAGGGTTCAATCTCTGGACTTGCCAGCCACCCCCCTCGATTTGTAATAATGTATATGCTAATAACATCGATTTGATCAACATATGTCAATGTTGAACCCCCAAAATACGTATAATCATAATTCAATAAAAAAAAAATCTGAACAGCAAGGTATAGGGTTCAATCTCTGGACTTGCCAGCCCCCCCCCTGCAAAAAAAAAAAAAAAAACCCTGAAGTGGGGCAGTTTATGGTATCTGTGAGTCAAATGTTTAGTGGAACCTAAAGAAATCTCCCAAAGGTTATTTCACCTTTTATACTTTGACATCAGTAATTCATAAAAATTGCAACAACACACACACACACACACACACACACACACACACACACACACACACACACACACAAGCAGTGACAGCCAAGCTGGGCTGCTAGAACTCAGAGGAGGGGGAGGAGAGACCTATGAAGTCCATGAAGGCAGGAGAAGCCACAATGAAAGAAAGGACTGCTCCCACCATTTCAATCCCCAGCTGCTTCCAGGCTTGAGCTGGTGAGCTCTCGCAGCAAGAGCTGGCAAAACCTGCAGCTGTGCCCTTCATATGAAGTTGCTTGGAGGTGGCAGGGGAGGAGAGGGCCTTGTGGCCCCCAGGCCAGGAGAAAGGAGGCACAGACAACAGAAAAAAGGAGCCACTCAGAGGCTGGTGAGTCACTGCAAGGGACCAGCGCACAGCCCACCCCATGGGAAGTGTTTGAAGTGTGGGTGATGAGGGAGACGAGCCCCCCAAGAGAACAGTGGGGCACAGCATGGACAGCTGATCTGCTCTCCAATCAGTGCAGGACCATTCAGGGGAGACAGGTCAGGAATATAGAACTACACTGGGTGCAGTTTGCTAAGAAACCTCAGGCTCAGACCAGAGTTTCCATACAACCCAGACGTATCAGACCTCACAAGACCTGGAAGTGCTAACAAGATCAACAATTAAAACCTGAGCTTCACAAAAAGCCTTCCCCAGAGAATCAGCAGCAACGAAGCAATTTAGCTCAAGCACAGGGCTCAAGTGCTGGTCCCCACAGGAAGCTTCCCCATTTTAGAAGTAAGCAAAGGACAACAAATTAGTTCTAGTGCAGAGTTTAAGTGCTGGGAACAGCAAATAATCAAACAGAACTGAAAGAAAAAACATAGACACAAAGTTTCATGTTAACTAGTAAAGGTCTTACTTCATCAAAGAACACCTATAAAACCTATAAAACCAAGCCAGGGCCAGGGCAGGGCCAGGGACCTCAGCCATGCCCCTTCCCCAATGTCTGCAACCAGCCCAGCAATGACCACTGAGCCACCACAAGAAGCCCCATGGTCTCCCCTGCCAGAATGAGGGGGGTGCCAAGGACCTCATTCATGCCCCCTCCTTCCTCTTCTTCCCACCCTATTTCCGTCCCCCATCCCCTCTCACCCTTCCCCATGACCGCTCGGCAACAACATCTCAGAATGAGGCGTGGAGCCAGGAGAAGCTGAATAACTCCACAACTAGAAAGCAGCCGCCACTGCTCCGGGGCCCTGCCAGGGTCCTGAGGAATGGAGCTGGTAGAAGCTGAACCTCTCTCTCCACAAAGCACACTCCAGGGTAATAGAAGCAGCATCTGCTTTACAATAATAGGGGAGGACTTGATCACACCTGTCTCAGTACTGGACAGATCATCTGGGCAAGAGACCAACAGAGGAACAGTTAATCTATCAGATGGAGAGAATAAATCTATGGTTACTAGAGGGGGGAGGTGGAGAGATTGGATAAGGGGCATAAAGAATACATATGATTTGTAACAATGAATATGCTAATAAAAAATTTTAAAAAAGAAAACAAATGCAAGCAAACAGCTTATTTATCCCATTTCAGCAAATCATTAGTCTTCACAAATTCTTCAGCTGTCACACATCTTAACTATTGCTACATTTTAAGCCTCTTAATTAAAAATATTATTCTAGAATCCCCAAGTCTGAAGTCAATACTTCTCTACCCTGTGGAGACTAGCACCCCAGTGAGTCTGTTTTTACTCTGTTCCATGAGGAGGTAACAAAATGGGAGTTTGTTTTGTAATCAGCACACACATGTACCTATACATACAGAGGAAGATTTTTATGGATTTGTTCTCAAACATAGAAAGACTACAAAGGAAGAATGCTACTCCCCAAAGCTATAACCCCAAATAAAATTTACTTATGGACACAACTCATTTGAGTCTCATTTCCCTCAAAATTTGTTCTTTCCCCTCCTTCCTTTTCTCCCTCCCTCTCTTTCTCCTCTTTTTCTCAAAAATTTTTTAAATTGTGGTTAAAAAAAAACCACAACACAACACAAAGACTGAGCATCTTAACCATTTTTAAGAGCACAGTTTACTAGTGTAAAGTATATTCACGTTGCTGTGACACAGATCTCCAGAACGTATTCACCTTGTAAACTGAAACTCTACACCCATCACTAAACAATTCCCCAGTACAACCACCATTGTCCCTTCTGCCTCTATGAATTTGACTACTTTAGATGACTCTTATAAGTGGAATCATAAAGTATTTGCCTTTGGTGACTGGCTTATTTCACTTAATGTCCTCAAGGCTCATCCATGTTGCAGCATGTATCAGAATGTCATTCCTTTTTAAGGCTGAATAATACTCCATTGTAAGTATACACCACATTTTGTTTATCTGTTCATCTGTCAGTGAACACTGGATTGCTTTCACCTCTTGGCTATTGTGAATTATGCTGCAATGAGCAGGGGAATGTAAATATCTCTGAGACTGTGTTTTCAATTCTTTTGGATATATACCCAGAAGTGGGATTGCTGAATGTATCAGTCCATTTCTGTTTCTTGTAACAAAAAGTCTGGAACTGGGTATTTTAAGAAGAAACAATATTTATTGCTTACAGTTCTGGAGGCTGGGAAGTCCAAAGTCCAGGGAAAACATCTGGTGAGAGCCTTGACGGTGGTTAGTGACTTCACAGCAAAGCAGGGTGTCACATGGTGGATGGAAGGGACAGAGAAATAATTCCTCTTGCACTCTTCTTTTAAAACCCTCAGAACCATGCCCATGACCACCATTAAACCATCAATTTCCTGTTCCATTTACTAGGGCACGGTCCTCACAATCAAATCACCTCTTCAAGGCTCCTCCTTTCAATTACCATAATAGGATTTCCCACCCTCAACAGTTACAGTGGGGGCTAAGCTTCAGTGAGTTTGGGGGGACATTTAATCCACCACCCTGGGTCACATGGTAGTTCTATTTTATGTTTTGAGGAACTGCCATACTGTTTTCCATAGTGAGTGTACCATTTTACATTCTCACCAGCAGTGCACAAGGATTCCAGTTTCTCCACATCCTCTTTCTTCCTCTCTATTTAAAGCAAACATGCGTTGTAATGTGAGAAGTTACATGTGTTTCCCTCTTATCTGTGGCAAGAATTCTTTTGCCCTTTTCCTGTGATGATGGTCCCCTTTCACTAATGGAAGATCCACACAATCATTTGCTGAGAAGGATCCGTTCTCTCTTTCTAATCTATACAGAGAGGTATTTGTCAAATATGTCATCACAGTGAAGCAGGCAGAGCTACTGCAAGACTGGTAATCTTGGATATTCAGCGTTCACTGTTTTAAATTTCTGGGCTCCCTCCCTTCATGAAAAATAGAAAGAAAAAAATCAAAACAAACCCCAAATCCTATAGGAAGCAAAACAGATTTCCATTAACTTGAGTGATGAAAGAAAGCAATTGTATGGGGCTATATATTTGGAAAGCCTCTTTGCATTTCAATAGTGTGCCAACTACAAATATAACCAGCAAAACTGAGTTTAGGATAAATGGGTAAGATGCAGCATCTACCTGAAGGGTTACAATGCATGAAGAACATGTATTCATTAGGAGATCACACTCACACTCTCTGCTAGTTACTGGGAGATGGCACAGAGATGCGAATGAGAAATTCAATGCCCAGTTGTTCTCTCTTTCTAATCTATACAGAGAGGTATTTGTCAAATATGTCATCACAGTGAAGCAGGCAGAGCTACTGCAAGACTGGTAATCTTGGATCTTCAGTGTTCACTGTTTTAAATTTCTGGGCTCCCTCCCTTCATGAAAAATAGAAAGAAAAAAATCAAAACAAACCCCAAATCCTATAGGAAGCAAAACATATTTCCATTAACTTGAGTGATGAAAGAAAGCAATTGTATGGGGCTATATATTTGGAAAGCCTCTTTGCATTTCAATAGTGTGCCAACTACAAATATAACCAGCAAAACTGAGTTTAGGATAAATGGGTAAGATGCAGCATCTACCTGAAGGGTTACAATGCATGAAGAACATGTATTCATTAGGAGATCACACTCACACTCTCTGCTAGTTACTGGGAGATGGCACAGAGATGCGAATGAGAAATTCAATGCCCAGTGCCAAGTGCATGTTTACACCCAACCACCCTTTTGGAATTCCACTAAATTCTCCCAAATTGCCTTCTTTCTGAGAAAATTGTGTTGCTGTTTCCATGAGCTCTTTTTTCTTCTTGACATTTCCCTGTTGGCAATCACTGCTGCTGGGCCTCCTGGATGGTCCCCTGTCCACTGGGTCTTTGCAGTAGCCATCTTTGGTGACTTTTAGATGGTCCTCATCCTCCTACCAGACATGGGCCAGTGAGTTCACTTGGGGGTTTTGACTTTTAATTCTGAACGTGCATCAGCAAGACCAAAGGATATCAGAGATTCCACTATTTCATTTGTTTTATTATATGTCTTTTTCAGTGTTTAATCCTCCAAAAAAGTCAACATGTTTCTCATATCCACCTGAAACACTCACCTGCCAGTGATACCCCTCCCTCCTTCCTCTAATCCAACCATCATTTCAGGCCCAGTTAAAATCTTATTTTCTCTGCGAAGTCCACCCTGATCTCCCTTGTCTCCAGCTAAAAGTCACTTGCTTTCTCTCTAGTGCTTGCACACACTCTCTCTCCCCTCTTCAATTTAGAAAGCACTAATTATTTCTTCTTATCGCCACTACCTTGAATAATGAGAGGACTTGGGCACTTTGAGGGGTTATTTCTCTCTTTTTTTTTTTAATGTTTTGTCTCACCTGTTTAAAAGCAAACTCCTTGAGAGGGAGGAAGACAATGTTTTCTTATTTTAACCACTGCACAGGACCTTGCATATAGCATTCAATAATTGTTTATATATTTCTTTTGTCTAATCAAATTCTCTGTGCTTACAGATTCTTTTCCCCTTCCTTGTGCTGGAGCCATGTAGAGCTCAGCAGCAGTTGTGTGTGTGTGTGTGTGTATGCCAGCACTGCCCCTTTTCATCTAAGCATTTTCTTTTCCTTACTGGGGGAGTCTGAGCACCAGGTAAGTTGGCAGTGCCAATGAGCTAATGCTCATGGAAGCAGTCCTCAACCAGTGATGGATGGGGAGTTGTTGATGGATCAATAGTCCAGCTTCCTTGCCAGCTCACTCCTAGGTGGGCTAACTCTGAGGTATGTGAGCCTCAGCAGGACTGAGCCCCATTCCTCACAGTGGTCACAGGCTGGTACACACCCTTTATTGACCCCTTTCTCCCTCTCTTGCTTCCCCATCTCTCTACCAGGGCTTCTTGGGGTCAGCTTCCAAGTAAACTATTGCACCTAAATCCTTGCCTCAGGGTCAGCTTCTGAAAGAACCCAAGTCAAGATAATCTGCTTTGCATGCTTTTGGATGTCTTTCCCCACATATGTAAAATACAAGCTAAATCCTGAACACTCTTCTGAAAAAGCCCTAGTCAGTGCCAGACAGAAGGACTAGTTCCAGTGCCTGTTGTCAGGCTTTCTTGGAATGATGTTGTTGGTTCACTCAGACCACTCTGGGCTGCATCTCACCAATGTGCTTCCAGTAGATTCCAGGCCTAGTCACTTCTAAAATGCAGAGGTGAATACAATAGCACCTAAGAGAATTCTCTGGGTCTGGCATGATGTGCTTCACATAAAGCTAGGGTGTCCAATTCTCTGACATGAGTGGCTATGGCCAGACTACCTTTGGACAAAATTATCAGAAACCTTTACCAAAGTGCAAACCTAAGCAATTGCTCACATAGAACATACTTGGGTAAATCTTGCATAAATGAAATAGTCAAGGATATTCATCTAATACACTGACAGAATGCCTTAAGAAAATTAGAAAAGATCCTTGCAGTAAGGGTCAGTATAGTATCAGATCAAACGAATTCTGAAGTACCCACTTTATAAGCCCCAGTCCACTTTTAATAAAGTAAAATTTCCTTCTTTACTGGCCCATATCATGTTTAATTCATAAAGCAGCACAACCCAGCTTTGACATTATTTGTCAATAGAGAAACATGTGCTCTGGAAAGAATTATAAATTGTTCGCTGAACTTTAGTGGGAAAGTCTTCTCTTGAAAAATGGAAATCAATGTCTAGTATAACATGCAGCACTCTTAGAAATTAGGCAGACTCTATAGAAGTGACAGAATCTTGCCTGAAACAAACTGGCATGCATTCAATCTAGCCATTGCTGCTATTACTAACAATAGCTGAAGCAGGGTCTTACCAGAAGAAGGAACTGGAAGTGCTGGATCCACAGTGCAATGAGAACCACAATGAGGCACCACAGCGGTAGTGCCAGTAACTGTCTTCACCATCCAGCAGGATCTAATATTAATGTCTAATACATTATCCCTAAGGAATTACTGAGAATGATGGGTCTATTGCAACTAGGGACTCACACTTCATCTGGTATGGGAATCTTTTATGTTGCTGTCAAGTTCCAGTGTTCATCTGAATGCCAAGTGTGCTCTTGTTTCCTCCTTCATCATGAGATGCCTTACTGCTCTGCAGGAAATTCTCAGCCTCTGCTCATGCAGCTGTCCAATGTCCGCCATATTACAGCATCTCCAGTTGACTGCTAAGAGCATCTGCTTCCAATCACTGTGCCCTACAACGTGCTGGCCACTGTTACCCACAGCCCAGAACAGCGTCTCTTCACTGTACTGTGGAGCAGATTGGCTCTGTGGCTGCATGTCCCACAAAGCTACTCATGCTGCCACCATGAGAGGGTTTTTAAGTTATCCATGCTTGCTTTTAGGTGGGAGGTTAAGTAGCATCCAAAGCTTACAAGATTAAAAAATACATTGGAATATAAATTCCACAACTAATTATAGTCCCAGTTTTGGATAGCTCAGTGATTCTATCCCATCTGCATTTTTGTGGGATTCTCTTTGAAAATTAAAGCATTCATATTGAGATGCCTGAATAACAGTGCTGATCAGTACCATCCCTTTGGCTCCTGTCTTTGTTGGTCAGAACTGAGCCTCTTGAAATGACACAGAGTTCTGAGCCAAACTAATTTATGCCTCTGTAAATGTCTTGCTTTAAAATGATGCTTGTTTTTAAAACAATTAAAGGCAGAGCAATGCAATAGATCTTAAGAGGAAAAAAGTCCCCAAGATAATGAAAATCAATTGGATAATGTTAATGTGGAATGGAAACGACTTTCAGAAACAGAGCAGTTTATCATAATATTAGTCACAGTTCTCAGAGGACATTAAGAAAATGTTACACACGTATTAGAGTACAGGGAGTCTTTTCTTGACCATATAACAAGATGCAGACAATCTGCCATTTCTCTTAGATTTAATGGCTCCAGTGCTCAGGATCCTACGTAATGGTGGTACTTAAGCTTCTTGAATGTAATGGCCAGAAACATTTCTCTGGACTTGTTTGCTGGGTCTCAGCAATAGGTCAGAAGGCCAGGCCAAAATTATGTATCGTCTTGCATTAAAATCCTAGCTAGGGTCAGGACCTCATGCTATGGACTGTCCCCTCTCTCTCCTGTATCACCAACCTGTTCTTTGCAAATGTCTTCTTTCCATTAACTTTTAAACACAATCAAGGCTCTTCTGTCTTAAAATTTATGACTCTCTCTACTCCCCTTCTTTGCATAGTTGGATTTCTTACACTTGTTGGCTTTGATTTCTTATCTCTCATTCATTCCTCAACCCAAATGCAGCCTGATGTGTCACTCCGTGGGAACTGCTCTGGCTCAGGTTACAAATGGCCTCCTCGTCTTTGAATCCAATGGACACCTCTCCATCTAAATCTCCCTTGACCTCCTGGCAACTTTTTGTGGTGCTGATTTTCCTGGAATGCCACTAGGATGGGGCAGAAGCGGGCAGGTCAAGGAGGCAGCCCTTGGGACAGAGTGAGATTGTAAGAGGTGGGTGGGGGTGCAAAGGAAATAGGAACTAGGAGGATTTTAGGATTGAGAATCATGGGACATATGTCACCCCTCATGATTCTGGCCACACTGATGGTAGAACTACAATCAGGGCACCCCTCTCTTTTTGCTGCAGAAAGGAAGAACTAAGACTAGCTTCAGGGTATCTTTTTGTTTTTTTCTCCTCCTCCTTAAAATCCTCCCAATCAAGTAAGGATGACAGTTTCCAGGCAACATGCAAAAATAAGGGCCTCATCCTTCCCCTTGAATTTCTGGTAAGTTTATCAAGCATAAAATGCCAAACTGTAAGCAAACTTTTTTTTCTCTTTTTTTAGCTGATGGAAGTAGTCTGAGTTAGCTACCATGTGTTTTCCTCCCTTTGTCTTCTGTCAAATGCCTTCCGCCACATCAGCCCATGCCAGCTCTGTGAATTTCCGCAAATAGCCATAACTTCTGATTTACAGATATGCCCTCACCCCTGCCAATCTGTTTAACTATGTCATGACTTCTATCCAACCAGCTTCCTGTTGTGCCTACAGAATTGCAGCCATGAACTTGCTTCCTTTACAGTTTGCTGTTTTAAATTTCCTAGACAGAGCCTATGGTATACACACGTCTAGGCTGTAAGCATCATGCTTTGTGACCTCCCTCATTTTCTCCTAGGCACTCAGGCAGCTGCTGTTTGTGTGTGATGTGCCTTCTTTCATCATGATGCCTATCGTCCTCACGCTGTGCACACCCCTATTGTTGGGCAGGTATCTCTGCTAGAAAGCCCTTCTTGCACACAGTGGTGCTTAATAAATGTTTTGAATCCCAAACCTGTCCCCACTCCAGTAACTTTCCTTCTTTCCTGGGTCTTCTAGGGCTGCCCTGAACCCCCATGAGTTCTGAGGCATGAAGTGTTCCACATGGCTGTCTTTAAAGAGAGAGAGCGAAAACTGATCTCATGTCTCCGTTTAGTGCAGCCACCTCCAAGCACCTCCTCTTCTCTATTACAGTAAAGGAAAGTATTTTTCACTCTTATTTTTAAAAAAACAACAAAACCCCAAAGTCTTTCTGACAGCATATAAAGCCCCACTCCTGTTACATTCTGCACAAACCACCTGCTCCCTTCCTCTCCTGCTCTGGCCTGCCTCAAGCAGCCAGGCGCTCCCTGCCCTCTGCCCACGCAGCTCGCCCGTCCTTCCCAGGTCCCCTGGGCTCACTCTTCACCCATATCAAGTCTGCTCAAACCTCACCCAAGCCCCAGCAATCTGCACATTCTCTCTTACAATCCCCAATGCCCCAAATTCTCTGTCCTTTTGCCCACAAAAAATGATATAACTTATTTACTAAGTTTACTGCTTATCGTCCGTCTCCCCAATGCCTTGCTGAGGGCAGAGATCTGTCTCTTCTCTGTGCATCCAAAGTACTGAGAACATGTCAGGTACATAGCAAGGGTTCATTGTATTTGTCATTAGATGAATAAATGAATGGGAGGTGGATATAGAAAAATAAGAATGCATTAATTACAAGTAAATTTCAACTGATTGTTGTGTCTTCTCCTGACAGGATGTCTCCAGCTCTATTTACTCTCTTCATGCCTTTCCTCAGTGGAAAATTAGCCCTTATGAGAAGGAATCAAAGAGGTTCAGCTGTCAGAAACCATAATTTTTGGCAGATAATGTGGTGGAGGGGTGGGTTTGGAAAGGAGCTGGTTGAACCCTAGATGGAAAAATCAGTTGCAGGGGTATAGATTCAGGAGATAATGATGATGGAGAAAGCAGCAGAATCACACACAGTTCTGCTGAATAGCTGGACAAAGGGACATGACCAGTTCAAAGAATTGCTTAAAATCCCAAACAGGGAAGGGGGTGTTGCTGCTGCTGCATTTAATTTGAGCTGTGATGGACTTTCACCGTGCTGGGAGAGCTGGAACAAGAAGGCTGGGAGACCTTGTAGACCATCTAGATCCAGAGACCAGCTGACCTCAGGGAAGATGAGACTTCATGAAAAACAATGGGAATATGTTCGTGACTGTATCAAGGTTGTACAGCGGGTGACACAGTGGTGCCTCGTGGAGACTCGTGGAGACGAGCTCGTGTTCTAGTCTTGACAGTGAATGCATACAAGTTGTGCTCTGTCTTTTGTTCTCTCTGTGATAGAATGTCTCACTCTCAACTTCCCAAAGCTGGGATCAGGAGTAGAGAACAGGAGACATGGTAATTGTCTATAAGGCGCTTCTGGTCTAGGAGGAGACAGGTGTATATACAGACAGCCGATATGACTGCCATTAAAGATATCGTGGAGACGAGCTCGTGTTCTAGTCTTGACAGTGAATGCATACAAGTTGTGCTCTGTCTTTTGTTCTCTCTGTGATAGAACGTCTCACTCTCAACTTCCCAAAGCTGGGATCAGGAGTAGAGAACAGGAGACATGGTAATTGTCTATAAGGCACTTCTGGTCTAGGAGGAGACAGGTGTATATACAGACAGCCGATATGACTGCCATTAAAGATAGCAATAAAAAGCCTTTAAAAGGGAGAGATTGTTTCTATTTGAAAGAATCAGGGAAGCTTATATGGAAGAGGTGGAGGTTAAGTCAAAATGGAAGAATAGGCAGGATTTTAGTAGGAAATGGGAAATTCAATCCTGGCAGAGGGGCAGCATGGGCAAAGACACAGAGATGTTGGGAAGGGAAAATATGTTAGATCTTCTGTTTGGTAAACTCGATAACACGCTTTAGGAGAAGTGGAGGGAGATAAAAATAGAAAGTCATTTTCAGACTGAGGAGGACCTCAAAGAACAGTCGCAGGGATGAGCTTTATTCTGGCAGCAATAACAGGTCCTTGTATGTTTACAAGTATATAAATGACTGAGAGTGCAGTTTTCTCTTAGATATTGACAGTGAGGATTAAGAGGAGCCCACTTGAAAGGAGGCTGCACAGTTCTGAATTATTCTCAAGCCCAGCTACTATGACAGACCCTGGAAATTATGTTATGGAAGCCCCGGAGGCTGCTCCCTCTGCTCCAAGCTCTGGGTCACATCCAGGCCTCTGTCTGGACTTGCCTAAGGCAGGTGGCCACAGGCCATAGAGATGAAGAAAGTGCATCCCGGCCCAGGAGAAGTAGTGGTCATGTGTTAGAAATTTATGTTCCCTGAATAGATTTCCCACCTCAAATTTTTTCTGCCAGTTTCCCAATTTCTTTTTCTAATTTTACATTGAGTCAATTTATTTTTTTTTAAAGCTACAACCTTTAAAAGGAAATATAATAGTGTTTTCACCCAGTGAAAAATAAGCAGAAGGGAGCTGTACATCATGTTTCTAAAAGTATTAATATTCTTACATCTACTTGAGAATTGTGGTCATAAAGCCATTATCTAATGTCTGCTTAGATGGTCCTCTTCAAAAATAAATATAGATGACCGCTTTGCTGCTCCCTGCGTATTCCGTCAGAAGTCTGACTTCTTCAGAGGTTACAGGGCATGAGTAGAAAAATTGCTTTAAAATTAATCTGTCATTTCTCAATTTCCAAATAAAATTGGTTATTTTGCTCAGAAAGTACTGCGTGAGAGAGAAATCATTTTTAAGAAACATGGATCTGCTATTGTTTTGTCCTTACGTGGTAGACATTCTCACTTTAAAAATAAATATATACTTTACAAATTGAAGTATAGCAAGAGCATTTGTTCTACCAAAGTTGACAAGAAAACATGTTTAAGTGAACATGCCATCTGTTTCCCTGGCCTTAACGCTGACATTTCCCTGTTCCTTCGCGTGTACCTACACGCCTCGACGTACGTCATGTATTAATAACAGACAGGGTGGCAGATGCTCCCATTTCTGCTGCCTTTGGAAACATGGAACAGCTTGTATTAGCTATTCCATGAGTATATTGTCTCATATTGAACAACCACCGTAGACTTACACTGCTCTGTAAGTAGCCAAAGCTAAGCACCAGACCATGTCACTTTATGTTACCGGAGGGGACTGGCTGTGCAGCTGTATTATAAAACCATGCAGGTGGAGCAGCCTTGCCTGGTCTCCTCAGCCTTTTGTGCTCTCTTCTATAACAGGCAACTCTGGCCTTTGGGCATTTAAAAAGAAAAAATTTCTATATATTTTGATTAACTACCATGTATCCAGAAATATTTTATTCTTAATTCAAGATAAAATCATGCATAGTTGTGCACATATGTGTGCACACACCCCAGGATGTGGAGAGTGTTTTTCTTAAAAATGTTTAGTTGAAGTACACAGAACCATTTCAGTACTTGAGGTGAAATCCAATTTGAGTTCGACAGCAATCAATCTCTACATTTATTTCAGTAACTCCACTCGATTCCACTCACACACATCTTTGTCTTTTC
Organism: Galeopterus variegatus; assembly: GCF_000696425.1. Classification (NCBI taxonomy): domain Eukaryota; kingdom Metazoa; phylum Chordata; class Mammalia; order Dermoptera; family Cynocephalidae; genus Galeopterus; species Galeopterus variegatus. The sequence continues at coordinate 23,815 of NW_007727779.1, forward strand.
ATAGTATGTCTCTGGAATGTTTATACTTAGTTAGAAAGCAGTAGTAATAAGCTGTATTGTTCCAGTACAGTTAGCAGATAGAAGCACAGTACGTGTCTGTTGGAGAGAATTTATAGACCTGTTTTGACAACTCCGATCCTCCACAGTGTGTAGGATATGTTTATACTGTGTTACTGGATTTGGGTTTATAATGCAGCACTGACGCATTTATTAGCTTATGTTGAAGGTTCTCTGTTTATATGCAATCACTGTTTTATTTTGCCTTTTAATATAAACACTTCTGGAGAACATACCATATCCTGCAGTTACTGTGACATTTGTCCTGCTTCTCTTCCACCTTGTCTGACCTCTTACACATTTGCTAAATATGTTTCTGCAGTGGGACTGGAAGAGCCATCCCCATGGCGTGATAAATCCACATCAAAGGTGTGTCCAAGGAGAAATAGGGTTGCTCAGGAAGCTGGAGAGAAGGAGTGAGGGCACATGGGCCATTCTGGGGTGAGGGTGTTACTAGGAATATTATCCAAATAACTTCTCTTGTAAGTAACCCAACAAACACAGCCTCTGGGAGACCATGTTTTAAATACCCTTTACCATTCTGGGCCATGTCCAGAGTATCCAGAAACTCTGCCATATAAAGAATGAGGAAAGGGGTGAGGAGCCGTCCTTCCTCCCTCCAGTCACGAAAAGAAATGACTAAAGGAAAAAGAGGGAGAAAACCGGTCCTGTGTCGTTCCTGGGGATAGAGCGAGGATCAAAGTGGGGAAGTTCAGAGGGACCGATTTCGGCTTTACAAAAAGAAATGACTAAAGGAAAAAGAGGGAGAAAACCGGTCCTGTGTTGTTCCTGGGGATAGAGCGAGGATCAAAGTGGGGAAGTTCAGAGGGACCGATTTCGGCTTTACAATAGCAGGATGCAGTTTGTACTTAGAGCTGCCCAGTAGTGGCATGAACAGCCTTGGGAACTCTGGGCACTGACATTTCCATGGGGCCCCACAGGTGTCCCTCCATATTGGAGGATGAAGCTGACTGTACCTTAGAATCACTTGAAGAATTTCTTAGAACTGACAATTGCTGGGTCCACATCAGACTTACTAAGCAGAATATCCAAGGGGATAGGGATGCTAAATATATGTCCTTTCATAAACTCGCCAGGTAATTCAGACGTCCAACCAGCACCGGGAACCACCTGTAACACAGACTTATTTCTGAGGCCATTCCAAGCAAATTTCTCCAGATTTCCACAACAATCAGTAACAGTAGCAATAATAATACTTCCCTCATCCAATATCTATTTCTCTTCCTGTGCCCAGGCATTGCTTTCCCTGGTCTTGGCTTTATTTTCAGCCTGGATCTCTCCAAGGGTGGCAAACTGACAACTAGCAGCCCCAGGCATAGTACCTTCCAAGTGATTCTCATTTGCAAAAGTCTTCCATGTCCCATAAAATGAATAGAGGCATGAAACTAAGCAGGAAGAAACTGAAGGGATTATGTTCTGTTAGCTTACAATTATGTGAAAGTTTATTGTCTTACAGAAGGTGAACAGCTGGTCTCAATTCCTCCTGAGAACAGCACCAGACAAAATGAGTTTGGTTTAGACACAAAGACGAGTGCCTTGTTGCAGAAGGTCATCACATGTCAACTATGTTACTGAGGGCAGATGCAGACATTCCCTTCCAGGAATCTCCGGAAATTACGTGGGTTTGTTCCTACAAGCTCAAGTGGACTGAGTGCTGTCTACAGGTCAGATGCTCTTACAGTGCTAAATTCTATATTAGCTTTTAGCCCCCAATGCACCTGTTTAGGCTGCTTTCTCAGGTCTAGCTTCTCTAGGATGGAGTGTGTCTGTACCTGGTAACAGGGACTCTGGTGGCAGTGGTGGTCCAGGGCTTGGCTTTAATTTTCACAAACTTTGTTTGCACTGTTTTTGAAACCAGGGAATGGGAAGGTGACTGGGCTTTTGTAGTTGTTTTGTTCACTCATTTGTTGATCTAACTCTCCTCTCCAGAATGGGAGGGAACTAAATTTGATTGCTTAGTTCAAAGATTTATCCTGAATAAATTAGAAAAATAATTGGCTTTAAAGCTGGGAAGAAAAGGGAGATCTGTGACCCACTTGTGGTTGCTTCTCACTTTGTCCGGAGAGACTCTGAATGTGCCGTGAATGCAGCACCTGGTCCCTGACTGAACACAAGGTCCCTTCCCCACCAGCGTGATGAACACCAAAGAGTTTGTGTTCTGTGAGCTGTGCTTGTCTTAGTTGGTTCATCCTCCACAAACTGAGGCACAGGCCACTGACCACCACCCTGCCAGGACACAGGGAAGGTGGTAGGGAAGAGTGGGTGGTAGGGCTCCTGCAAAGGGGGAGGGCTGTCCACCACGTGGGATAACTAGGTGCTCCGTGGGGTGATCAGGGGTGCCATGTTGTCAAATCAGGGAACTGAAGACAGATATTTACTAAGCTGGTGTCAGTGGAATGTAGCTTCCCAGGCCAACCAATCAAAAGCCTGTTCGTCTTTTCGTTTTTCTTTCTTATTGATCTTTATTAATACCATTCTTCTCTTCTTTGAACAGATCAATGTTTCAAATAAAAAAATTTTACAGCTTTTTCCTACAGAAATCTGAATTTATTGAACCTTCCTTGGCTATTTCTAAGATTATATTTGATAGAATGCCCATCTATATGGCAATCATTGCAAGAGTGATTGGGTGGTGACCTGAGTGCCAGGAGGGGGATGGGTTGAGGAGACCATTCCACGGGTAACCTGTCCTCCAACTGGCCATGACCACGCCAGTCAACAGCATTTTTGGATCCAGCATTCTACGGTTCACACTTAAACAAGAGACAATGGAGTGCATGTCTTGAATTTTTTTTTATCCTAGAATTTGTTTTGCCACCTACCATCTAAACATGACAGACCAAATCTTCTGAAGAGTTTAACACCCACAGCCTGGCAATCCAGAGTAGGAAAAAACTCAAGCACAATATACACTTTTAAAAGTATTTTTAGTTTCTTCCATGAAGTGACATTTTATTTTACTCTTAAGAACACTTAACTGTCAGCAATGGTTCGTGTCTGCTAAGCTCTGCAGTTCCTATGAACAACTTGCTAGTTCTTCAAGACAATGAACAGCTTCATTTGAATCTGTTTGCTCCAGTCATATTTCCTGGCCCAGGCTCATAGCAACTTGGCATGTCTGTGAAACAACACTCTACCAAGTGAGGTGGTAGAATCTGCTCTTAGAGCAAATAAAGAGTCCCAGCCCTAATATGGAATAGAATGCCTTTAGGTCTACCTGATGTGGTATATTTCTTGACGTGGCATATACAAGATGTATCAGTGCCCATGGGGAGAAAAAGGCAGATCCAAACTGGGTAATTTGAGCAGAGTTTTAAAAGTGAATTACAATGGTGTGGGCAGGGTGTTGGGAACTAGTAAGGAAATTCCCAGGGCTAGCAGCTGCCGGAGGCCTTAGACAGGACGGAGCAGTCATAGGAACCCAGGAAGAGTGGCGTTTCCTGGCCCAGAGCTCACTCTCTGTCCACTGGCTGAACGCTATCAGAAGCTAGAAGGCAAGGGAGCCCGCTGGGGCACAGAGCAGGTGGAGGAGGGTAGGAATGGCGTTTCCTGGCCCAGAGCTCACTCTCTGTCCACTGGCTGAACACTATCAGAAGCTAGAAGGCAAGGGAGCCCGCTGGGGCACAGAGCAGGTGGAGGAGGGTAGGAATGGATCCCAGGGCAAATGGAAGATACACAGCAAAACAACAGGAGCATTGAGACTCGGCAGAGCAGGAGATGGGGGGGCAGGTGTTCAACTGATTCTCTTACTCATCTCTTTTGCTTTCTTTCATTCAAGCGTGCATTTGTTAAATACCTTCTATACAGGGAAGCATCTGGGAAAACACAGGTCAAGCATAAGTGGTCCCTTCTTTCAAGGGGCTCTTAACTGAATGGGGAAAACAAGGCAAAACCATGTGGAATGTCAAAAAAAGCTAAGCTGCCAGCAGGTGAGGGTCAGCGTCCGTGCGACAGGCGTTCAAGGAGGGAGCAGTCAGCGTGGGCTTTGGGGGAAGAACAAGAGGATTTTAACAGGCC
>NW_007727779.1:28497-29735 GCF_000696425.1 Galeopterus variegatus
CAGGTGTTTTACACATAACCTCTCATTGAGGCCTTACAACAGCACTGCTGAGAGGGATGTTATTTTCCACATTTTATGGATGAGGATAAATGAAACTCTGAGAGGCAGAGTGTCTCGTCCACGGCCACATCCAGTGGTGGAACATCTGGGATTGAAAGCCAAGTGTTTCTGACATCAAATTCTAAGCTACTAACATCCTTAAATTAGGACAATAAAGGTCTTAGTGACGGTGTCTGCCTTGGATTTCAATGTTTTTCTTGGTAATATCCTCATGTGTTCTCAGATGACTGATAGCTAGAACTTTTCTCTACTTTAAAAAGCTGCCTGACTTGTAAGAGAGGTTATGTTTTCACATGCACTGCCTGCACTTAGGTATAGCACTTGCATCTGAGGAAGCCTGTATCAGGTGCTATCATTGTATTATTCCTGCTCAAAACCCCCTAATGACTTCTCAATGTGCTTGGAACTAATTCATGAACGATGTGGACAGATGATCTGGCCCCCTCCTGCCTCAGATTTGATCTCTTACTATCTACCATTTTCTCCCTCTGCTCCAGCCACACTGGCTTTCTGTTTTTTGAACAAGACGTACTCTTTCCACTTTAGATTCTTTGTCCTATGAACTCCCTGTCTAGAATCCTCTCACCACAAATCATCAGATTGTCTCCTGTTATTCATTCACCAGAAACATCAGAGTCCTTTTCTGACCATCTCTCATAATGGGCCCCGCTCAGTCTCTAAAACATCACTTTGTCTTACAGTCACTGTAACACTCATCAGTACCTAACATTTCTTGGTTTATTTACTCTCTGTCCATTTAAGGATTGGAAACTTTCAGTATCTTATGTAATGCTAGATAGTGCCTGGCTCCTTAGATGTTTTCCCAGCAAATGAATTCATGCAGATAAACCCTGGATCAAAAAAGTAATAACAATATGGGGTATTTATTATTTCATAGTCACCTACATTTCGGGTATTATTTCCACTTATATTTCAAGATGAGAAGGGTGAAGTTTAGGGATGCCCAAGGACATGCAAAGAACAGGACTACATGCACCTTTGACTCCAAGCCTGCTGAGTTTTGAAATGCAGTACTGCTGCTTGTATGATTTATGGCTGTGTTTGAGGCCCCAAGTACAGTGGCTTAAGGTAAACACTGTTTTTTCTCTCATGTGTTAGTACAGAATTGAGTGTCCCTGTCAGTTGGAAGGTGTAGCTTCCATCTGAGCCCAGGCTGG
>NW_007727779.1:30626-31662 GCF_000696425.1 Galeopterus variegatus
TTGCTACCGAGGAAGCTGCCTCTGGTGATGGTGCATGCCACAAAGGTAGGACCTGGGTCTCAGGTGGATGGGGTGAGTATGCACTGGGGGCTTTGTAAATTCTGGAAGTCGGGGTTCCTGACTGCTGAGCAACAACAGGTCATCACTAGGTACAGTAGCCATATGTTTGTTTGCTGTAATAATTTTTGTCTACAGCTGTTGTAAACATAATTATTAAACATGCCCTTCTCAAAAGTGCCCCAGTTTGGATGATAAATTATATGCTCACCCTATCAATAGGCCTATGTTACCACTGGTACTTAGCCTTAAAAATGTTGGACAAAATGTACAGAGATGTTGAATGGCTAATTAAGCAGGAGAGATGTCTAAATACGAGTCCCTGAATTTAATTGCCATTGTAAAGTCCCAGTGAGAAATTGCTCATTATTCTGTACTTCAAATTAACAGTAACTTCATTCTGCTGGATAAACCCAAACAATCTAGTTATAAAGTTTAATTTTATAATTTGTTCCTAGATTACCAAAAGGCATAAAAATGTCTTAGATGGTGTTTTATGCTGCAGAATCATTAATGATTAAAATGTCTAGGAACAGAAGCATGCATAGTTTGAAATTATTTAAACCACATAAGACTTTATAAAATTCTATCTGTAAGAGGCATTCAATAAATAACCTAGAATTCATCAATTTCATGTCCATGCCCTTTGGTTTCAATGACATTCTCATTTTTCAAAATAATATTGAGTTACGCTACACATGGAGTTTCAGAAAAGTTCTTTCTAGTTAATCAAAATTTAGTCAATTTGTAGCACAATTTTACTCCCCAGGGGTCATCATCACCACTCCGTATCTATGAACCTGACCAAAAAATCCTGGAGGGAGATTATTAAATAACAATCCTTGAGGAACTTTGTGGTTTGGAATCAAAAAGATGTAATTAAAGATCAATACATAAAAAAAGTGTCTGCTTCTTGGAGTTAAGATGAAATATAGGACATATTCATTATCTAAGGGTAACAGGTAAAAGAAAAAAAAAA
>NW_007727779.1:31773-32635 GCF_000696425.1 Galeopterus variegatus
AAAAAAAAAAGCCACTTGGACTGAATCTCCTTAAAATAGGAATCATGATTTCATACCAAATGATAGAAACAAAAAAAGGTTTGATATAATTTAATGAAATTAAAACCTGTGCAGTGCTGGCCAGTTACCCAGTTGTTAGTGCACAGCCTTATAACACCAAGGTCACGGGTTCAGATCCCCGTACTGGCCAGCCTCCAAAAAAATAAATGAAAGACTGCAGATTTTGGTGTCACTTACCAACAAAATTGTACTTCAGCGCATACCATATTCCACTCGGTACTTGATTTTCACATGACCATAACGAGAATCATTTAACAAAACTGCATGAGGACTTTCTTGGTCTCCTCAAGAGAGTCTCTTAAGCCTTTCCATATCCAAATATTTGTGGTGCTTAGCTTGTCAGCCCCCATGTCCTTTTGTCCTTTCAGCTGTTACCAAGTCTAACTCTGGCACTGCCTCACTTATCAAGTCTCAGCCTGTGGGATTTTGAGCAGTTCGCTGACATCACTTCCAAACCCATGAAATCCTGCATGTCACAAGATTTACATTCTCACTTTGTGCTCAATTTGCACCATATTAACAGTGAAATGTTGCATATTCCAACCAACCAGTAATGCTGGAGTAAAACAGACATTGATGTAGTTGGTAGGAATTGACATTAAATGGCAAATTTTGAGTGGGAAATAATGTTATGACTGGCCCATTAGATAATATCTTCCTTTTAAGCCCCCCATGCCAACAAGCAACCTCTGTAAGGTTTTAAGGAATGAACTCTGGGGTATCAAGGACCCCCTTGTACTTCAGGCTTGAGTTCTAACTCTGTCAACTTGTACTATGGTCTAGAGCAAGTCATTTTGTCCTC
>NW_007727779.1:32833-38227 GCF_000696425.1 Galeopterus variegatus
TTGAGTTTATCGCTTCAGGGGAGGCAAAATGCTGTACAGAAGAGTTAATGATGCACGTGCATTTGGCAAAGCATTAGAGACATACTGGGCTCTCAGCTGAATCTATGTGAAAGGATTTGAAACATCACTAAGTAACTACTATATTAGTAATTAATGATGACCAGAATCATTGCAAATGTCGGAGCTAGGAAGACAGAAGGTGACACTTTCATAGGAGCATAGCAAGTGGGCTTTCTGAAAACAGTAGTAACTTGGCCTCGTAAGCAGTTATTCTGAACATGGATATTATAGTTATAACTTTAAGCACTAAATGACAAATAAACTCTAAAGAGATCTCAAAGTGATATTCTTGTATTAGAAAATACAAGAAAGAAAAAAAGGAAAAGTTTTTTGGCCGATCTTCTCCATTTTCAAGGCTCTTTAGGATCTCCTTTGTTGGACTTAGAAGATCTATGTCACATTTATTCATCAGAAATGGGAGGGACACGGGACAGGCAAATCAGGATGATACCATTGCATTGGCAAAGCATTAGAGACATACTGGGCTCTCAGCTGAATCTATGTGTAAGGATTTGAAACATCACTAAGTAACTACTATATTAGTAATTAATGATGACCAGAATCATTGCAAATGTCGGAGCTAGGAAGACAGAAGGTGACACTTTCATAGGAGCATAGCGAGTGGGCTTTCTGAAAACAGTAGTAACTTGGCCTCTTAAGCAGTTATTCTGAACATGGATATTATAGTTATAACTTTAAGCACTAAATGACAAATAAACTCTAAAGAGATCTCAAAGTGATATTCGTGTATTAGAAAATACAAGAAAGAAAAAAAGGAAAAGTTTTTTGGCCGATCATCTCCATTTTCAAGGCTCCTTAAGATCTCCTTTGTTGGACTTAGAAGATCTATGTCACATTTATTCATCAGAAATGGGAGGGACACGGGACAGGCAAATCAGGATGATACCATTGCATTAGCATATGCCTGAATTCATGAAGTCTTCAATGACAACATTCAGCAGAGGATGGGCTAAGGCCCAGGATTTTAGGAAATTGTATATACATTTTTTTTATTCAGCATTTATAGCTAAATAGAGCCTATCCATCTGTCAGTGTGGGGTTTGAGAAGTTTATGAAAAAAGCTCAAAGCAGTTTACAGAGACTTAGTTAATTCAAATAGAATCAGAGGCTAAGACATGGAAACTTGTTAAAGTGATTTACTGAGTTGCTCTCTCAGCCATAGAAATTTTTGAAATTTTAAAAGGCTCTGAGAGACCAAATTTGTTAGGTGACTGACTGATCAGACCGTACTTCCTAAAAGATGTGAAAAGATATATAAACAAAATTACTGAACCTATATGGAAAAACAAAGAGCATAGTTTACCAGTTCAAATGTATGCCAGTATTTAGATTCAAATTGAAGATAAATGTTGAGTAACTAACAATAGGAAAAAATTATTTTCTATTGCTGAACTGCCATGAGCTTATTAAAGTAACAGATTTTCACAAATTGCATCATGGTGAAAGTAAATTAAGTCTCAGGTTTGTGGGTCCTTATGCCTATAAGGATGGACTATTTATTTGGTTTCCCAGCATTCATTTCCCCCTTACTTTTTGTAGTAGCCCCTATTTTTCGTTGGGATCCATCCCTTTCCCATTATTAGTCTCCATCCAAGGCTCCAGGGGTGGACCGTGTGCTTAAGCACATGACTCAGTATTAAATCATGTGACTCAGTATTTAATCACGTCAGTCACAGCACTGTCTCCTTCTGGTCAGTGATTGGAAGAGTGACGGACATGACCCAAGTGGAGAGGGAGTCTCTGGACTTTTTGGGAGACTACTGAAAAGAACCCTCTTTTTCTAGACTCAAAATCAGAGGCGTGTGAGAATGTAGCTGCCATGGCTACTTTGCTATCTTGAGAGTAGAACAGGGAGCTGTCAGGACCATCTTGAGGAGTCTGAGAATGAAGACAGCCTGAAATGGAAGAAACTGAATCCTGAAGACATCATTTAAGCCCTGAAGCCAGCCGACCCCAGACTCTTCTGCCAGGTGAGCCAATAAATGCCCTGCTTATTGCCAGCTTCAGCTTGGTTTTCTATCACTTGGAACAAAACAACCCTAACTGATTAAATGTACTGTGCTTTGATTTTCCAGTGTCGCTTTTGAGAATGTATTTCATGATGAATATTCCAGGAAGCTGCCTCTTAGTACCAATAAATCCCCTGCTTATTGCCAGCTTCAGCTTGGTTTTCTATCACTTGGAACAAAACAATCCTAACTGATTAAATGTACTTTGCTTTCAGTTTCCAGTGTCGCTTTTGAGAATGTATTTCATGATGAATATTCCAGGAAGCTGCCTCTTAGTCTGACCAGTTTCAAGAAGAACTGACTGATCTAACTACCACCAGTGCTATTGTGTTGCACGACTCCAGAGGTCCTATTCAGAGATTACCCAGCGAAGAGACACAATATCCTTGGGATTTGGAGGAGGAGGGAGGTATGAATCCCAGTTCTCTGGGGGTAATTCTCTGAGAAATTGAGATGTATCCTACCTGAAAAAGATCTCACAGTTCAAGAATATTTTATAAGTTCAATATCACTATTTTCATTTACTTAGTCAACTGGTCAACAACCAGCATGAAACCTGTAATTCTATTTTGACAGAATTGTGGGACATGTTTTATACATTGTACAAATATGGATTTTAAGTCACTGGCTCACTATTTTAATCATATGGATAGTTTTGCGTTACAAAGTGCTGAGGATATAGAATAAGTGATGACAGCTGAATTTACTTCTAAGAGGAATATAATTCTCCTTAGAATAAAATCTCACCAATTTGATCCTAATTGGCAAGGTGGGAAAACTCACTGGAAGTTCAGGCTTCTTCAGGATTATCTAGGAAGCTGGGTAGCAAGGTCTCCTCCATCGTGATGCCAATTTATAGGGAGGCTGGTAGTTCAACTAGATTAGCCAGGGGATTACTAGAACCTTCAACAGACTTCTGACTTCTCCCCAAACCCTACCATAAAGTATAACCTCCATGTCCCCCAAATTATACCAGCTGGTGTCCCTCTGTGCTGGCAAACAGCTATAGGTCGTTAATCAGCCACACCTGAAGGCGAATACTTTAGCCGGTTTAATTGAACATTGCATATCAAGGTGAAGCATATTCCTCTTTGGACGAGATTAAATGGAATGAGGGAAGGAAAGTAGAAAGCAACATGTGTTCAATTTTCTCTTCTGTCATTTAGAGGCACTTACATTATGCCATTTGATCTAACCTTTTGATCAGCCCTATGAGGCAGGCATTATTCACTCCCCTCTTTTATAGATGATATATTAGTTATGATTGTGTTTCACAGTAATAGACAGAAATATGACTACAGTGGCTTTCATAGGACAGGTGTTTATTTTCTCATGTAGTCCAGAGGCAGGAAGGCTAGATGTGGTAGCACCAGAACAAGACTGAGGTTCTGTTAGTAATAAAGTGAATGGACAGTGAAGGCAACGGCAGTGTGTACCACAGCTGAAGAAAGTTTAAGCAGTGTGCCAAATGCAGATAATCAGAAAAACAAACAAACAAACAAACAAAAAACAACACTAGGATTTGAACCTTGGACTGACCCCAAATCAGTGTTTTCTCTGCTATAATACAATGACTCTGAATAAGATCCTAGAGCTGGAGGGCACAGATTATCTGAGGTTAAGTTATTGACACATACGGGTGGTTACCCAAATAAATTCTTCATTTCCATCTTCTTCCTTAGTGTTAGCTAATAACTACTGACATCACCACCAGCACCATCACACCTACCCTGATGCTGTGATTTTCCTCTAACATGGCCTTGAGGTCTCTCTCTGGAGAGTGGCTATAAACTCTCGCCCTGCCCTGATGGGGCTGCAGGACAGGAGGTCACGGATGTTCACAGTGTGCCTTGCACAGGATACTTCTTTGTCCTGCAGACGGCCTAATGTCTAAGTGTCAACCTGTAACTGGCTGTCCCTCTCACAGTAAGCTTGTTTATACTGGAAGACGACCTTGAGGCTCTTGCCTGATCTGTGTCCTGTTTATTCCTACCAGGACTGCCACTCTCTAGGAGAGCTCTAACTGGAAGGAGAACTAAGTTCAGGTGTGCCCATCAAGTGAGCTGCAGAGGGGACAGCACAACAAAATACATGAAATGACAGAAGCATTTTATTACTCACAGGTCCACAAGGGAAGAGAGGTACCCATGAGGACTGACAGGAAGTCTAGAGACAGCAGAGGTGCAAGCAGCGTGTGGGGAGTGAGAGGGGACCAGTGGGACAATGCCTGTATAACGCTGTGAGTGTTTCCCTTCGGCCTTTCCCAGGGGGTATGGATTGGCTAGTTTGAAGAAAGTGTTCGAGAAGGGAAACTCATTTACATGACTGGTGTTGACCATTAGGTTTTATCACGGTCAGCAGGTGTGGGGTGTGTGGGTTTGACTCAGTGAGATGAGGAGCAAGCAGGCATAGGCAAACCACCACCCAGGGAGGGCAAGTTTTAACTAGGCCAACAGGGCAGGGTACGGCGAGGCCTCAGACAACCATGGCAGGTCTAAAAATGGATGCTGAGGCAGCAATGCTATTAAACAAATTCATGACACCTTAACTAATTGGGTCTGAACATAAAGTTTATGAAGTTTTTTTCTACAAGAGGACACATTTGCGTTGTCCTGTGTTCAGTGCCAGCAGGTGTGGACATCAATCACTCTTCATACAGAAGCCATCTTTTTAGTCGCCAATTCCACAGTTTTTGGGGACCTGGAAAGGGTGGCAGTGAACTAATGAGAAGAGGTATGTCCTTTATGGCAGGAAGGAGCAGTTCATACTAAATATCTCAATGAACGTGTATCCCTTGAATCCCTGTTTGAAGGGCGTGTTGCTTTTTCTCAGTAGCGTAAACTTCGTTGTGTTTTAGCTGACTCTCCTGCGAAGGCATGACTACAAGCGAGGGCAGCTGTGATGTTCTTTCCTAGGTCGAGCTGTCAGCCTCATTTTACATTTGTCAGTAATGAGAATACGCTGGCAGATCACTTCTATGTGCATGGATCATTTCCCTTCCTAGTTTTGTTCGGCCCAGATCCAAAGTGGCTAAATGTAAAATGGGAATTAATCAGTAAAATGTACTTGTACATTAATTTTTAAAAAATTTTTATTTTGAAACGACAAACTTCCGGAAATTTACAAGTACGTTACAAGTAACTTTTTTTCTGGATCCGTTTGTAATTTACCGACCTGATTCCCATCACCCCTATAAAAAATTTTTATTTTGAAACGACAAACTTCCGGAAATTTACAAGTACATTACAAGTAACTTTTTTTCTGGATCCGTTTGTAATTTACCGACCTGATTCCCATCACCCCT
>NW_007727779.1:38806-40181 GCF_000696425.1 Galeopterus variegatus
TTACAAGTAACTTTTTTTCTGGATCCGTTTGTAATTTACCGACCTGATTCCCATCACCCCTAAATACAATATATTTCCTACAAACAAGGACATTCTCCTACAGAACCACAATACAACTCTCAAAATCAGAAATTAGCTCTGATACATTGCTGCCATCTAACTTTCAGCCCTCACTTCATTTTAGGGAATTGTCCCAACCGTGTCTTTTATGGCAAAATGTTCTAGTCCTGAATGTGCACTGGTTTGTCATGTCTCTTAGGTCCCCTTTTGTCCGGAACAGTTTCTCAGTTTTTCTTAGACTTTCCTGACCTTGCATCTTTGAAGATTACAGGCCAGTTACCTTGCAGAGTGTTTCTTGTTTGGGGTTTTTCTGATGTTTCTTCACAGTTAGATGCATCTTCAGCAGGAGTATCACAGATGTTCTTCTCAATGCCTCCTGTCCAGTGGCACAGGGTTTTAATTCGTCTCATCGTTGGCGACATTTGCTTGCTTTGATCCCTTGAGTCAGATGATGTCTGCCAGATGCTCCCATCATAAAGTGTCTCCTTTTCCTGCTGCAATTAATAAGTGATGGTAGAGAAATCCTTTGAAATTATGCAAATATCCCCTTTATCAAATTTTCATTTATTCATTTACTTATTTATATCTGAATGGGTTCATAGTTTCTTATTTTGTCCAAAGGGTCCAATCCTTCATTATCATTATTTAATGTGATTCACAAATTGTCCCCCATTGGCCAGTGGGAGCCCCACCAGCCAGCGCCTGAGTCTTTGTGACACATCTCCAGCCTTCTTGGATCACTTCCTTTTCTGGCTCAAAATATTTTAGGTTCATCTTTACTCTCCTTTCCTCAGCCCTGGAATTAGCCATTTCTCCAATAAGTCCTGGTTCCTTTCAGTTGAAGTGGGTTTTTTGAGATTAAGATCTGGGCTTGAGGAATATCACTATTCCTAGGCATCTTGGCGGACAGAGGGAGGCAACATATGTATATATGTTCACACACAATCACACTGTTACCTCCTGTTGGGAAAATAGAATAGTTTGGTCAGGGCCCTTACCTCAGGTCCAGTTGGCTGTGGTTCAGCATTCTTTGTAAGCAAATTGTGTGTGTGTGCGTGTGTGTGTGTGTGTGTGTTGTGTGTGTGTGTGTGGAGTTAGTGTGCATGTGTGCCAATGTATCTTTTTAGTTTTGTTGCTATTCTTGTGTTCTTCTAGAGAGAGAGAGAGTGAGAGTGTGAGAGAGAGAGACAGAGAGACAGAGAGGAGTTTTAGTGAAGCAGGCAGGTGGGCGTCTGCCTCAGGCATCTGCCCTGTGTGGCCATGCTTTCCAACTTATGGCTTCCAAGGACATTTGGCCAGTTACCTAGCGCATAGA
>NW_007727779.1:40191-43001 GCF_000696425.1 Galeopterus variegatus
CTTTGTGACACATCTCCAGCCTTCTTGGATCACTTCCTTTTCTGGCTCAAAATATTTTAGGCTCATCTTTACTCTCCTTTCCCCAGCCCTGGAATTAGCCATTTCTCCAATAAGTCCTGGTTCCTTTCAGTTGAAGTGGGGTTTTTGAGATTAAGATCTGGGCTTGAGGAATATCACTATTCCTAGGCATCTTGGCGGACAGAGGGAGGCAACATATGTATATATGTTCGCACACAATCACACTGTTACCTCCTGTTGGGAAAATAGAATAGTTTGGCCAGGGCCCTTACCTCAGGTCCAGTTGGCTGTGGTTCAGCATTCTTTGTAAGCAAATTGTGTGTGTGTGTGTGTATGTGTGTGTGTGTGTGTGTGTGTGTGTTGTGTGTGTGTGTGGAGTTAGTGTGCATGTGTGCCAATGTATCTTTTTAGTTTTGTTGCTATTCTTGTGTTCTTCTAGAGAGAGAGTGAGAGTGTGAGAGAGAGAGACAGAGAGACAGAGAGGAGTTTTAGTGAAGCAGGCAGGTGGGCGTCTGCCTCAGGCATCTGCCCTGCGTGGCCATGCTTTCCAACTTATGGCTTCCAAGGACATTTGGCCAGTTACCTAGCGCATAGACCTGCATGAAGAGGTCTGGTGGCCCAGCCTGGCATATGAAGGGTTTGTGACTCAGTCTGTGAATGGGCTTGAGGGTTCTGAGAGCTCCAGACCCAGCCCTAGCTCAACAATTAGCCCAGTTGGTGCAGGATTACCAGCAGGTAAAAGAGCCCAACAACTGGCATGGTCACTTAGCTTTACAATTGGCATCACAAACAGGATAAGTAGTCCTGCAATTGTTGATGTCAACAGGATTCCAGAAATTAGCCTTGGCTCCATATTTGGCGTAGTCTGCAGCAGGATTCTGAACAGGTACAGAAGCCGAAAGCCCTTGGGAGAAGGAGGAAATGTGGCTGTCCTTGAGCACCTGGTGCCCGGTGGCCACTTTTCTGCTGACCAGAGCCTGGCTGCTGCTCACTAAACTGCAAACTGATCAAGATTTGTGGCAGAAAGAAGAGTCATTGGAAGCACGGATAAATGTCCTGGAGTACAACATGCAGCGACTGACCACTCTTGCCTCTCACACTAGGGAAGACGACCAACCCAGTGGTGAGTTGGGAAAACCATGTATCTCCAGGCACAACCTGTTGTATATGAGAAATTGAGAAAGTAAAGCAGCAGAAATAGGGAGAGTCCCTGGTGGCCCCAGCTATGAGACCTAGGAGTGGATGGTGTAACATGCTCTAGAGATGATGTAGTAAATACATGTTGTGTTTGTCTGATGGCAAATGGCTTGAAGGGTGCCACTCAAACCTGATGGCCAGCTGGGTGCCGTAAGACCCGAGAAAAGAGTGCCACATGCAGATGGGCAGATGACCCAAGGATGGGTGCCACTGCAGAATTTCAAGTATGTTTTCACCTGGTGAAAAGGTGGAAAAGTGAGTCTCCATTACTATGCACCTGTCTCTGTGGCAGCGGTTACAGGAGAGCTGCAGATATGCACAGGGGCAGGGCAGCCACTCCTTGACGGATGGGCAAATGCAGCTGTTTGAACTGTGTGAGCGAACGCTGCAAAAACTGCCTGAGACTGAGTGAGTAGCCAGTGTAAGCCGAGCTGACTGAAGTAATTCAAAAGTCAGAATGTAAAGGGAAGCAGAGCATAAAGATTTGGAAAATTTGCAGCCTGGCCATGAGGTTAAAAAGAAAAGCAAAGAGCAGGAGAAAAATGAAGGGAGAAGCAGATAAACTGTTTGCTAAGTACATTATCTTGGCGGTGAGGCAGCCAGATGCTAAGAGCCAAGACAATAGGGAAAAAAGTCCTAAACGCATTTGAGAAGTCTGGATGGGTGCCCCATCCATCACAGGCCCTGAGGGCATTTGAGAAGTTTGGGAGAGTACCCCTCCCATCCTAGGAGAACTGAGTTGTCCCGGAGGACAGACCTGAGGTGTCATTGCCCTCAGCAAACTACTCCCTGCATCCCAGCTGCTCCGGCTGGAGCAATCCTGCCTCAGCACCTCTGAAGAGCTGCTGGCACCCTTCTCTGGGCCACTGAGGCTCCCCTCCCCCTAGCACCCATACCTTCCTCCCTCTGCCCCACCTAATGGCTTTAGGGCTGAATTGTTAGGGAAGGGAAGAGGAAGAGATAGTCTTTCCGATTTTTAAAGTAAATTTTAAAAAATATCTTTGGTACTGAAAATGAGCCATGCTCTTTGATTGGAAAGAAAAAAAGAGAAGGAAATTTGGGAGCTTCCAGGGCAGTGTCCTCTCTTATGCTCCTCTGTCGGGGGCAGTATGTGAGAGCAGTGGAGGTGTGGCAGTCTCCATCTAGATTTTGGAAGGTGTATGAAGGAATAAGCGGGGGACTCAGGCAGAGACCTACTGCAGGGGTGGAGCCGCTGCGGAAGTCATCTACATGCAGGGGTGGAGCTGCTGCAGAGGTCATCTATGGAGCAATGTGGAGCAAAAAAGTGGGGTCAGAGCCCCCACAGAGAACCCCCACTGAGGAAATGTCTAGGGGAGCCAGGATGGCAGGACTGCCACCAGGAACCCAGAACTGTGGGGCTGCTGGCAGTGTGCAGCGCCAGTCTGGAGAAGCTGCAGGCACCAGGGCAGTTCAATGGGCTGCACCTGGCTGAGCTGTAGGAGCGAGGTTGTCCAATGCTTTAGGGATCCAGGTGCCCCAGTGTGCTTAATGTTCGCCCTGTTTGGGTTTCACGTTTGTTTGGGGACTGTTTTCCTTTCTTTTCCTCCCTTCTGGAATGGGAATGTGTACCCAAT
>NW_007727779.1:43800-46983 GCF_000696425.1 Galeopterus variegatus
ACTTTTGCCTTTGGTCTCAGAGGAGACTTTGGACTTTTGAGTTGGTGCTGCAACAAGCTAAAGACCTTTGGGACTGGGATGGAATGTGTAATATGTGAATGTAAGGGTCATTTATCCTCGCTATGGGAACATCACAGAAGGTTCTGAATGCGTAGATTGTACGGCGAGGACCCTGAAGGCATGCCAATGTATCTTTCTAGCTTTGTTGCTATTCTTGTGTTCTAGGAAGAGAGAGATGGGCGGGGGAGAGAGACAGAGGAGTTTGAGTGAAGCAGGCAGGTGGGCATCTGCCTCAGGCATCCGCCCTGCACGGCCATGCTTTCCAACCTATGGCTCCAAGAACCTTTTGGCCTGTTACCTAGCTCATAGACCTGCCTGAAGGGGTCTGGTGACCCAGTCTGGGGTATGAAGAGTTTGTGAGCCAGTTTGTGAAGGGGCTTGAGGAGTCTGGGAGCTGCAGACCCAGCCCTAGCTCAACAATCGGCCCAGTCGGTGCAGGATTACCAGCAGGTGAAAGAGCCTGACAACTGGCATGGTCGCCTAGCTTTACAATTGGCGTCACAAACAGAATGAGTAGCTCTGCAATCGGGGATGTCGGCAGGATTCTGACATTGGCCCAGGCACGACACCTCTGTCTTTCCATATCTGTACATACCAAAAACCATAAGTTCACAGAGATTTAATTCCAATTCAACACCACAGGGACCATCCTAGTTTTCTCCGTGTCCACATTTGTAATTCCCTTCACTGATACTGAAAAATCTTAATTCCAGAGCACTATTAATTTATCAAATCCCCTGGATGTAACTGACCTCCCCCCTCAGCAGTGTGTGCACTCCCGTCCTGACCTGGCCTGGGTTCTAGATCTCCACACTGGGCCCCGCCTGGATGCCTTTCTCACCCTGCTTGGCTCTGACAAACTGCAGCAGCCACCCCACTTCCACCCTCTGATCCGCTTCTCTGATCTGCCACTTCTGCTGCTCTGATCTTCAGCTTGGGGGCTGATTCCTCATGCCAGGCCATTCTCTGAGGGGACACTGTCCACGCTTGCTTGGGCTTCAGTGCCCCACTCTGCAGGATCTGAACATGCCACGTTGAGCTGCCCCTCTGCAGGGGTCCCTCTCCACCCTGCTTGGCTGCTGGCACCCTTCTCTGGGCCACTGAGGCTCCCCTCCCCCTAGCACCCATACCTTCCTCCCTCTGCCCCACCTAATGGCTTTAGGGCTGAATTGTTAGGGAAGGGAAGAGGAAGAGATAGTCTTTCCGATTTTTAAAGTAAATTTTAAAAAATATCTTTGGTACTGAAAATGAGCCATGCTCTTTGATTGGAAAGAAAAAAAGAGAAGGAAATTTGGGAGCTTCCAGGGCAGTGTCCTCTCTTATGCTCCTCTGTCGGGGGCAGTGAGTTAAGGGATTCTGTCTTTAAAGGAGCAGATCTCAGCATAGTGGAAGCAGTTTTTCCTTTAATGGGTAAAGGAGACAACAGATCTGTTGGCCCAGGCTTGGCATGACAGAGGAGGTGCAGTAGCTTGATTCCTCAACCTCAACTGCAGCCCACAGTGGATTATTGCACACACCCTTCAGGGAGGCTTCAGGACCTCCTGGTCCATGGGTCTGGCCTCCTTGGCTGCCCTAGCAACATGACCTTCATAAATGATAACCTCCTGACAGGCTTCACCATTTATCATCAAAGCTTGAAAAGAAATGTGAGCCTAGTGTTTAGTGCATTATCTAAATGGAATCCTTGCTGTTCAGGAGTGTAGATTATTGGTAGATTGAAATATAATTCATGAATTCTGTGAGAATCTGGATGGTCATTTTATCCTGAGCAGAAATTTCAAATGATTATAAAGGAAAACATGAGTTTTAAAATAACTCGTCATGTCTATTTACACAAAGAGGAAGTGGTGGAAGCTTGTATTAGTGTGCTGGGAGTTATATTTTAGCAGAACCTTGGCAAGAGGAGCATGGAATTCCTGATACCACGTGACAATGACTAGATTCCCAGCTGTGTACCTGGCCACTCCTACTCCACGGAGCACACCACGGCCTAAGGATCCTTCCTAAGAAATAGCAATGAGGAAGAAGTTTGTGCTGGGTCTGTAACTTCCTGGGAAAAAGCCTCAATTTCTTTTAGAGAACATACTTGCTTACTTTTAGGTTTCTAGAAAAGAATTAGGGAAATTCTTGCCCCTTATCTCTTTACCTTAAAAAGATAAACTACAATTGTGATTGGGTGAAACCATGAGTTTTCTGAGTGAAATTATAAAAGATCAGAATGTTCCCACTTCAGAAGGACCTTCTCTCTGCAGAGCTGGCAAGGCTCTGCGGAAGCATCCCCAGGCCTCCCCGCCTCTGCCCTCACTGCCTGGGAGCTCTGAGGCCCGTCTGGACAACTGGGGGAATCTCACCTTTTGTTTTAGGGCCAGAAGCAGTGGGATCATGACTGGGTGTTTCTAGGCATTGTAATAATAGAGAACTTAGGAAAACTGGAACCCTTTCACCAGCCTCATGACCCCGGGTCCTGTGGTTTCTGCTTCATTGGGATCAAAGAGCCCAAGTAAAGTGTGTCCCGAAAGGCCAATCAGCCCTAATTATGGCAGGATGCAAAATGGAGGCAAAGAAAATAAGAATCCTACAACAGGACAGCTTGCTTATAAGATAATTTTCTAAACAAAAATTATTAACAAATTATAAGCAAAAATTTTTAAATGAAAATTTTTGAGAAAAAACCTGTTCACTGAGTCCTAAACTTAAAACACAAACATACATAGGAGGCATAATGTCAATGGATTCAATTTGCTTCAAGGAAGAAAATAGATGATGGAAATTTCTGTCTGTTTTCTTGAGGACTTTGGTAGAAATACTAAGCAAACTTTCCAAATTATTGTGCATAAGAATCACCCAGGAGCCTGTTTATAACACAGATTCCTCAGCCCCATCCCCAGAGATCGTTTCAAATGTCCAAAGAGCATAGTTTGAGAGACACTGAATTAGGGGGGAAAGAGGAAGGGTCCTAGGAGGCCAGTACTGTTTGGTGTGATGCAGGTGTGGGGACAAATGCCCTTCGTTTCAAATGTCCAAAGAGCATAGTTTGAGAGACACTGAATTAGGGGGGAAAAAGGAAGGGTCCTAGGAGGCCAGTACTGTTTGGTGTGATGCAGGTGTGGGGACAAATGCCCT
>NW_007727779.1:47496-63499 GCF_000696425.1 Galeopterus variegatus
CCCAGAGATCGTTTCAAATGTCCAAAGAGCATAGTTTGAGAGACACTGAATTAGGGGGGAAAAAGGAAGGGTCCTAGGAGGCCAGTACTGTTTGGTGTGATGCAGGTGTGGGGACAAATGCCCTTGCCCTAGGGCTGCAGGTGGATGGGAGGAAGGCATGGCTGTGCCTTCTTCTGAAAAAATGAAGTTACTATTAAATTATAATAGTAACATATTCAGTTTGAAAAAAGAAACAGCATATAATCCAATTACTCTAACATGTTAACTCTCGTCTATTATTACTTTATTCCCATCTTTTTTTTCAGATGCCTCATTTTACATAGTTATAATCACAAGCCCTACATTTATAAGTTGTGTCTCCTCTTCTCCCTGTTTTATTCCACATTCACCCTATTCCATGTCTCTTCCTGGTCTCCCTCAACATAATCGTAATGGGCTCCATATTGTTCTACCTTGAGTGCCATACACCTGAGGCCACACTCAGGTGACATGGGCCCACACGCAGCTCAAGCCAAGCCCTGCACTTTGTGTCTGATGTGAGAGTCATCCCAAATCAGCATGATTCTGCCAGCCTAGTCTTGCTCAATCTGTAAGAGAAATACCCTGCCAGTCAGTAGGAGAGATTCTCCCTTCAGGCCACCCTCCTGGAACTGGAGCCTGGCTGTGAGGCCCCGAACAACCCCACAGATATGAGTCCTGGAACCCCTCGGCGCATCTTGGTGAGCCCACTTTCAGGGTAAAGGGTGAGAGAGTACCCTAAAGAAAGACACAGGGACAGTGATGCCTATTAGGACGTCATTGCCTGTCCAACCAGTCCCAGGCCCTGGAGGGGAAGTTAGAACATTCTGAGGAAGGAACTCTGAGGTGCAGAGGCTCTGTGGCAAGGGCTGGGGCAGGTCAGGGGCAGTGCTGTCTTAGTGGTGAACTCTGGAATCAGACAGCCTGCCATGCTGCCATTACAGCACTGGGCCACAGCTGGCCTCGTATGGGGCTGCCCTTGCAGAAGCCGAGGCAACTGCTCACACCAGGAGAAGCAAAGAAGGAGCTGAGACCAGCCTGCTGGTTTATTCACTCCAGTGCTAACCAGGGTAAGCCACTTCCCATAGGTGCAGGGGTGGGGAGTGGCCAGGAGAATCTCAGCAATGAAGTTCCCTCTACACGCCAGGAAACATCAGGAATGGGGAGCAGTGTTTCCTCCCAAAACTGACTACGTGCCAGGTTCTAAGTACTTCTGTTAACTTACTTGATGCTCATAGTAACCCTACAAGATAGACACCATCTGTCCCTGCTTTATAGATGAGGCAGCAGACATGTGAAGGTTAGGTAAGCTGCCCAAGACTTCACCGCTGGTAGGACCAGGACTGAACGCCGCCATTGCGGCTGATGGAGAAAAGGAGTAAAGGAAGGAGAGGAGGGAGGGAGGGAAGGGAAAGAAGAGAAAAGGCTAGTGTCTGTCATTTCTGAAGTAACTGGCAGGATTGAGTTTATTTCCTTCCCTTATAACTTGGGAGTATGTAATTATCACCTCAGCTTCCCTCTTTCCAGACTCAAGAAAGTCTGCACGAAACAACCCTAAATTTGTATTTCCATTTGGAAAGAAAAGATATTCTCCTTGGGTTAGTGAAGCTTGTCTTCACCTTTGTAGAGATCATCTCTGACATTAACAGGTCATTAGAGGATGCTGTTACTCAATTTACAAGACTCCCTTTATTGTCATTTTTTTTTTTAACCCAGCAGGTTTCCTACTTCAGGACCATGAAGCAATCACCAGCTCCTAGGAATTATTAATCAGTGTCGTGATCCTTAAAATGCTCAAAATTTCATTCTGTTCTTCTATTTTCATAAAGGGCCAGCTACACAGCAAGCTCTGAGAAATGTCCCTGCTTCTCTACCCCAAGCCTCCTAACTTAAAATGGACCTGACCTAGAAGTACAAAAACAAGAACTCACAAAGGAAAGTCTTGATCTGCTTCTTTAAGTCATGATTTTCCCACTGTGTGTTGGCAGATGAGTAGCTATGAGCAGGTTTGTAGGTAAACACATCTATGAAATGAAGGTCTTTGCTTCTGATCTACCCTTAGCTGCTGCCCTGACTCACCGGAGGATTACAATGGGTACAGGCAAAAGGGAGACAGGGCATAGCCATGGGCAGTGGGAAAACTGTAGTCAGAAGACCTGAACACCAGTCCTAGCTCCACCATTTCCTGGCTGTGTGATCTTGGGCAAGCCACTGTCTCCTCCTTAAGTGAGCTAATATAGTGATGATTTATACGGTTAATTTTTCATTGATTCTCAGTACAAGGCAGTCTAAGGATAGACGAGCACATTTGCCAAGTTGCTTTGGCAATGCTCTCTCAGCTTCCTGTGGTATCTGTTACTGGAGATGGTGAGGCGGTGGGTACTCATTAACCAAAAGGATTAGCTGTCTGGGTCAGAGTCCGATTAGAACAGAACAAGACCATGTAGAGTGGATTTAGTGTGAGACACAGCAGGGACTCAATATTTACCCCTATTCAATCACAACTCGCTTTCCAGCCAGGCCTTACCAGTCTGTGGCAACACAGCAGGCTTCCTGTGACCACCTCATTGTGCTTGCTTATTTACAGATGCAGACAGTGGTCACTGGTACTATGGATACCACAGGGATTGACAAGAGAAAAATGGTAGAGGCAGACAGAATTCTATCTGCAGTGGATTTGAAAGTAATGTAAACATCTGCAGCTGCTAAGGTTTTTTTTTTTTTTTAGGTAGGAGAATAAACCAACTTAATGTTCAGACTCCTCTCCTTAGCCTCTTTGGGCTTATTATCTGTGATTATTAATACAGATAATTACCAACTCCTGCATAATTTTTGGTCCAAATGTTTAGTGTTTTCATTCCTATTGAAACAATGTTTAAAGGGTTACTGAGCTTGCAGATTAGTCTGCACTATCAGTAATGTAGCTAAAATTTAGTTTTCCCATGTGGGAGGCAATATAACAAAGCCGTGAAGGGCACCGGATTGGAATCCTGATTCCCTTACTTACTAGCTATGTGACCCTTGGTGTCTGTTTAACCTTTTGATGCTTTTTCAAGATTATAATAAGTGTCTTCTAAGAAATTTTGCTAGCATTAACTAAAATAATGCATGTAAAACTACCCAAAAATGTTCCTGGCATATAGTATGCCCTCAATAAATGTTAGCTAATTTACTGTCACTGTTCTACATTTTTTTTTGCCCCTCTTCCATTCTTTATAACCAAAGAGCTTACTTAACTAAAACAGAGGCACACTCAAATTCCCTCCAGAACTGGCTTGCATGTGTGTTATTATAAGGATGTCCATGTTTGGTGTGGATGGTAGATGAGGATAAAAGAAAGAATATGCCTCAGGAAAGGCAGGAGCTATGACCACGTATTCATTCGTGTTCTGCCAGTATCAAGGCTCAGCTTCCTTCCCTGACACTGCAACTGGCTTCCTCTCCCATCCACTTCTGCATCTCTTCTTCTGCTCGTAGTTTCTAGTTGTTCTTAGTTTCTGCTTCCTCATGACTTCAGCACATCATGACGACTTACGACTTTAATATCCCTTCTTACATAACCCTTTTGCTTCAGCTGCCCATTTCCTATTGGCAATTCCCTATTTCTCAATATGAATTAGTGAGAGAGCCTCACTGGCTGGCCTTATCTTTAGCATCAGGCCACTGGTCAACCTCTGAATGGATGGGCCTTGAGTCAGGTGCCCACCACCAGTGCAGTCAGCTGTGGCTGGGAGGAGTGGTTTTGTGACCTGTGTTGTCCCATTTCTTAAGAAGGGGCCATCGGTGTTGGAGATAATTCTTCATGGATTTCTTGCATTTCTGCATGTCTTCAGAGCAAGAGGCATGGAAAGCTTTGTTCTGTACTGTCTTTTCAAAGATGTTTGGATAGCAATCTTAGAAGAGATATATTGTCCCCTCCTCCCATCCCAGGACAGATCTGTTTCCTGTTGAAGATAACAAAGATAGTGTCTTGCTCTGGGGCAGGTCTGCCAGCAGCCCCCTTCTATGATTGGAGTTTCCTAAGCTCAGATTTCCTCAGCTGTCACACAAACTGTGTGTGCAGTGTCCACCTCGCCAGTCTATGCACCACCCTCGAGGGACACGGGAAAAAGGGAACTGATGCTATTATCACACTCATGCTGCTCGCTGGACCATGAGAAATAAAGTCCTTTATCTCTGATCAAGGGGTCTCTACTATTCTGCCAGAATCTAGAAAACTTGTTAGCTTACAAGCAGAGTACAATCTTAGGCCCTTCAGTTCTTGACAATGAAAATGTTCAGATGTCCTCATTCAAGTAGAACGGGTGAGGCAGGCACTGTGAAGCCATCTAACACAGCCTTCTATTCGGATTCCTCTTCTATACAGTTCCACCGACCTGTGGATTAAATAAGCTTTAGGGGTTTTCTCCAGGGCCTAGTTTTTGGGAGAAAAAAAGCATCATACAGCAATGGAGGGTGGAGAAAGAACCCCAGAGGTTGTGCACCATTTCTGCCCTCCCTCAGCCTTGTCATGGCCAGGTTTGGCACCTTTGTGTGCCATGGGACTGCTGCTAAGGCAGGCAGGGGCTGTCCTAACAAGACCGTGTGTTTGTGTAGCTTTCTGTCACCTGATGCCCAGTGCACTCCATTTGGCTCATTCAGCTGCTGGGAGTCAAAAGAGAGCAAGTCTGACAATTTGACAGTGGTGCTTACTCCTTGTCAAGCCCTTACTAAGACAGTTTGCAGGGTTTGTTATGTAAGCCCTGACCTACCAGTACGGTTACCAAAAATTATACAATATTTTGCACCAGAGGCCACATAGGTAGCAGGAAAGCAATGCTTCACAATGGCCTGCTTTATGTTCCATTTTCTGGGTAAAAACACAACAGATGCTTATGTGTGAGTGCCTTCGAGCACAGGGAGTAGGAGGGAAAAGTAATAAAGATATAGCACAGGATATATGATGAAACACTGTTAAGCTTTGCTTCTCTCCATTCTGCTCAGTTCCATATCCAGAAAATAAATTCTTTTGAAACTTCTCTGGTTTAGAGACATCATGGCCTGCTAGGGGCCATAGGGCATAACCTTGTAAGAGATCTTTAACCTCTAAATATATCAGCATAGCTATAGATCCCCTGGGCTTGAGGGTAGTTGCTGGAGGCTAAAGTCACCTTGGGGAGCTCAATACTTGTTATTCTTTCTCCCAACTTTGGTTGCTTCTAGCTTGGACAGCCACAGAAGAGCCTCTAAGGCTCTATGGGTCGGGCATCCCCTGGGCCAAGATGAAATCCTTCCTAAAGAGTGAATCCAGCTGTGTAGAGGGTGGGGAGAGACTATGTAATAGTCTCCTCACTACAGTGGACTCTTCAGGAGGCCAGGGATTTTGTCTACCTTGTTCACAATTTATCAGAATTGGCACTTGGTAAACATTCATTAAGCACTTGGATAGCAGCTCAGGTTATGCAAATATTTGTTGAGTTTGGTGAAGGTATTTTTTAGCAGATTCGGGGAGGTTGCCAGTTTGACATGTCCTAATGTACTGTTTTCATAAGCTCACTAATTTATTTTTAAAAATTTAAACATTTTCTTTCAGGTGCTATTTACTCATTAAGATGTGGCTTGTAACCAAGGAGTTTACTTGTGAATAGCTTCATCACTATCCAGTCGAGGCTAGAGCTTGCTTTCCAGATAAGGTCAGTTTGTAAGCTCCCCATCCCCAACTTCATCTGCTTTAAATGTTAATTTAAACTAAAATAAAAACGCTTACATTCTGGAATGGCAGCAAACCTAGTATGCTTCAATACCAGGGTTGGGGGATTGGTCCAGGTCAAGAGGAGGAATTATTTGTTGAAGCTAAACACCAGTCAGTATAATGGTACAT
Organism: Galeopterus variegatus; assembly: GCF_000696425.1. Lineage (NCBI taxonomy): Eukaryota > Metazoa > Chordata > Mammalia > Dermoptera > Cynocephalidae > Galeopterus > Galeopterus variegatus. The sequence continues at coordinate 53,375 of NW_007727779.1, forward strand.
AGTGAAGCCCTTTATAACAACTGTCTCTAACACTTGGATTCTTTCAACAAGAAAATAGGACTAGACAAACAGAACTAGGGCATAGCTTAAATGGCTAGAAAAAACTTAAAATGGCATTTAAGGGCCGAAATCAAAAGGAAAGCCTCTGTCAAATCTATTACCACCGATGAAACAAGTTGGGGGTATAGGTTTTCTACTCTTTGGAATGCTGGCAAATGTGGAGGGCAAACATCCATGGCTTCTTGAGGAAGAAACTTTAGAAAAGGATAGTGCAAGTCTCTTGTAGACAGGTGTCTGCATTACTCACATCTCACTGAAGAAACAATAAGATGCTACACACCCCTCAGGCCAGAGACAGCCTCTGCAGAATAATCTGAGGATCTCAGATTATCAGGCAAAGGTAGGAAGTTCTCATCAGATCTTATCCATGATTAAAAAACTTCACTAACCAGGACCACATTAGAATTTTGGTCAGTGGTACAAAAATGTCTCTTTATAAAACCTTAGCAAAATAATATGGCAAGGAAAGACAAAATTTCTTTAGAGTTTTGAACAGACCCCATTTTTTCCCATTTAAAAATTCAGACTGCATCTCAAACTACTTAAATAACACTGATTGGATAGGCTGCTCCCACCCAGGAAATGGCATGAAGTAGAAAGAACCCTTAGGGTCTTAAGAACCAGAGCTCTTTTACCATCCCTGGGACTCAATTTTTTTTTTCTTTTTTTGTAAAGTTGGGACAATACAACCAATACTGATTCATTACAAAGATTAGCTAAGACAGAGAACGTAACACAATGCCTAATATTTAGTAAACATTTCATAAATAGGAACCTATTGTTATAACGTAAAAATGCATTTTTAAAAATGAATCTTAAGAAGAAATGCTGTTTATAATCAAAGGAAAAGAAATCATGGTGGCTAGCAGAACTTCTCTTGCTGACAGTGAATGGCTAAGAGATAGTATTTTCCTAAAATAGTAAGATAAAGACCACCTCCCCATCAATTTTCACTATAAAAACCGTATACTGACTATAACCTAAAAATATAACATGGAATAAATTGCCACCTATCTTTATTAGTGTGTTAGGCCTTTAGCCTTTTAGTAAAATTTTATTTTGATTTAATAAAGTTCCCCTGTCAAATTCTCTGCACTCCTGAGAGGTGATTAAGACCCTTTTAAGATTTTTATCTGAAATGTTCACCGATCTCCAAAACATAGTGCTAAAAACAATGATGGAAACCGAGCACAACGTATTTCCCCATGACTATGCACATTAACAAATTTTTTTTTTTCAAACCTTTACCCATGCACAAACAGTAATACTAAACCTGTAATTTAGATGAATTATTTTTAGAGAAAGCAGAAGCAGAGTGATTGACTTGTCAAGGTCATGTTATTTCAAATATCACAATTTTTGAGAGGGTCAAGGGTAGATTCAAAAAATTATCCAAACAAGCTCGACATTGATTACTTATCGAATTCTAAGGCAGATAATTAAACAGATAGCATGTGAACAGTTAGAGAAGGAGATAGTATGGTTTTACTAAGAATGAGGCATTTCCAGCTGACTTCATTTCCTGTCTTCATTTACTATACTAGCAAATTAGACTGCTTCCAAAGACAGTACATCTGATTGTCTGCCAAACATGACAAAATTTTTAGGAAAGATAAAGAAATAGGGGCACGTGAAGTGATTGGTAGTTGCATCAACAACTGTACCCAAAGTACTAATTAATGGATCAGTCACCTAGAGGGCAGTCCACAGTGGCATTCTGAAAAGGGTCTGTATTCCATCCTGTTCGAGTCAATATTTACAATAACTTGGACAAAGCCACTCAATACCAAAGGCATGCTTTATCAAAATTGGAACACAGGCTAAAAGGAAGAATCAGATTCACAAGAACCTTTACAAGTTAAATTTAGGAAGAATGAATGTTGTCTTCCAATGAGGTTAAGAAGAAATTGTATAAATAAAGATCAGGAGTGGACTTGGCTTACCAACAATGCCTGTGAAGTTCAGCAAGACAAAACAATGTGATACGCTTGCCTAACAATGAGGGTAGTAATAACAACATATACCAATCACATGGGAATTATACCAGCCGTATGAGAGTCACACTGAAATTGGTAATGTCCCTGAACCCTGCTCTAATTAGACAACAGAACTGTGCTTAGTTCTAAGCAATGTACTTAAAGAGAGAGATCAAGAGCCAACCCCAGGATGGTCTGGAATAGATATCATGTGAGGTAAGACTTCAGAAAAATGTCATGCCTGATAGAAGATATGAAGAGATGGCCACACAGAAGAGTTAGGACTTACCTGTCTAGTTTCACATGTGTGCTATTTATAGAAAAATCTGGGTGACACTCTTCTAACAATGAAATCCGTCCTTTATAGGAGTGCCAAGTGGCTTCACCCAGTAGTGGCTGAAAACTATGATGCAATTATAAAAGGATTTTGACACTGCAGTCGAGGTGTTACCACTGCTGTTTCTAGCTCTAAGACTGTATGTTTCTAGTATATGCTTAATCTATTAGGGGAGAATCAGTATTCTAAACTTTCTAAAGCATCTAAACAAAACATTAGTTTTTGTCTAATTTAATGTGAGCATAACCTATCAGCACCCAACTGACCCCTCTGAAATGAACGAGGTCTGTGAACTCTTTGGAAACCACAGGAATCTTCCTAAGCAGTTAGATTTGATAATAGTGCCACGCCTAATTTGGAGAAAGCCACTGAAGTGAAGTGGGTCCCCTTCCTGGAACTTTGAGGGTTTCTTCAGTCTTGAGTCAGTAGGGAAACCAGGCTCTGCTGAAACTACAAGATTGCTAAGAGAGGGCAACAAGGACTAACTACTCCTTCAGAGCCCCATCAGCAACATAAGTCCATTAGCAGAAGTCCATAACTTCTATATGGCTCTCTGTAGGGCCTGCTTAGATCACAGTTCAAAGACTATAAAATCATATGCTCAGGAGCCTATTCTAGACTTCCTTAATAGCTGTTTCCTTTGCCATTACCTCTAAATCCTTTAGGGGTTACATTACAGAAGTGATATGATTACATAATTAAATATTAGAAATGACCACCGAGTATATCCTGTTTATTGTTTATGATTTACATGGAAAATGATGGGCTGAGGTTGTAAAACAATAAACCAATCATTACATTTAGACCTGGGCTTTTGAAAACTTGCATTCCATTCCAACAGTTCATATATATTCAACAGCTTATATATAACAGATCACAAATAATCTTAAGAATTAGTTAGCTTAGAGATAAACAATTAAGAAACACAAAAGAAAACCATGTGGATCTATCTTTAAATATCAGCATTCATATAACACGAAATAGGAAAATGTTTAAAAAAATAAAATTATTAGGTCATCGCAACATAAAATAGAGAAATAAGGTAAATGACATTTATTAATATTCATACTTATTTCTAATTTACCTTCATATATTCTTAACTTTTTCAAAATGATCCAAGATATGATCAAATAATATTTTGGTGTCTGAACTTGTCAGCCTCAGTTTCTACCAGCTTGTAACCATGAAAATCCTAAAACCTCAATTTTCTTTTTCGTTTAAGCTGACTTTTTAATTCTACTTTTCTCCTTTATAGCAGCTGTTTAAGATAGTAGGGAGCCAAGAATGAAGGACAGTAACAGATGGAAAGCAAAAAGTACAACAGCTATCTTAAGTTCAGCTCTCAACACTGCTGGTTAAGTTTGGAACCAAAGCCTCTTAACAACTGGCAGAGATAATAGCTACATTATAACAGGCAAAGAAGAAATATTTTCTTTGGGACAGCTGCTATCCAGGAGGGAAAAAACCAAGGTCTAATACTGTCTAAATATAATGTGTGGATGATTACAGAAAAACCTGTAGCAATGTGAATTTAACCAGTGTCACAACTGATCAACATTACTTAAGAGGAAACAAAAAAAAAAAATCACACTAGCCACGAATATCCACAATATACACATGAGAATTAATTTTAATCTGATCTGACTCCTCGACACTAACTGATCATCAGTGAAATGTGGTATGGAAAGATCACAGAGTAGAAAACAAGCAAAGATTAGTTTATACAACAGTGACTATATACATCAGAAGGAAAACATGCTAGTTAATGCAACATTAAGGCCTGAATGTAAGCATTTCCAAAGTATGGTATGGAAAGATCACAGAGTAGAAAACAAGCAAAGATTAGTTTATACAACAGTGACTATATATATCAGAAGGAAAACATGCTAGTTAATGCAACATTAAGGCCTGAATGTAAGCATTTCCAAAGTCACAGAAGCCCCAAAGAACCCCTAAATTACAAGTTCTTCACATTACATGCATGCAATGTTCACTTTTGTTTTACCCATAAAAGGATACACAGTATTTTGCTGTAAATACCAGACACATTTACAATATATGCAAAAATTAGAATGCAAGTGTTATGTTCCTTATATTTAAGCCTCAAATGTGCCAACAGTGAAAATTAATTTAAAGGATGGAAAAAAGAGAATATAAATACTTAGAAAAATTACACAAATAAAATGTAATTCTTCATTTGGGCAGCCATATAAATATTCCTTTTGTGTGTCCAAACTAAATTACTGATGGACCACTTGGAGGGATGTACATTCACTATATGCTTTACAATTTTACTTGCTCAAATATGATATTCTAACAGCCATCGTTCTTTAGTGCTGATATCAAATCACATCTGTAAGTGAACTATTACACCCCTGGTTCTACATATTTGTCTACCGTGTGATCATCTAAAGGAGAAGCTGTGCAATCTTAGTTTGGCGTTATATAATTACAAAGATGACCCTGCACGAGTTTCCAGACTTTCCAAAATATTTCAGAACCAAAATTACCTTAAAGTAACTGTATCTGCTACTTATTAAACAAGAGTGCCATAAGTGTTCTGGACCTTCAAGTATAATTTTAACCAAGTAGAAACAGGTTTGATAAGAGCTCAGAAAAGGTTTCATAAGGCCATCTAATTCATCTAGTGTACCAAGTACTAAGTACACCAGACTTTTCATATGCTTTTCAAACCTTACTTTAAGCACATCCACTGTTTTATTAAATAATTCATTTACTACCTATTTCAGGGGCATGAAATTTAAGATTTAAAAATTTTGTGATGTTCTGGCCAAAATTTTAGTCTTTGTTTGGCATTCCAAAAAGTCCTAATCATAAACAAGATGGAAAACTAGACACCTTTCTAAATAACTTCTCGGTATTATGAACCAAGAGGTTATTTGATGTAGCAAAAGCAAAGGGACCAGTGAAGAAGCATGCTTTAGAATTCATTTTATTTCCAATGAAACCAAATTTTACTACTGTTGTGACCACAGTCTTCACATTTGATGCAAATAGGTAAGCTTAATTATAATCACTTAGTGGCAGTACTTTAGACAAAACCAATATGTGTGCCACAAAGGTGATTATGTCTTCTGGAGAGAGTTAACTGATAAGCTTGACTTTACAATTAATGCCAACATATTCAACTAAAGAAAATGGATGCACTGCTTCAACATTCAGCTTGAAAATGTTTAGTACTTTCTGCAAACCTAAATTTAGTTTAGAAAGGTTAATATCCTCTTTCTAAACTATGGAATATACTACATATAGCATTTTAAATATATTTATATATAATTATTTGCACATCAGAGTTAGAAGGAATTTTCAGATTTACTTTGATAGACTGATCTCATTTCAGCTGTTAAGGTTTAGGGGGCTTCTGCAGTAGTGTCATCTGAAGGTGGGGCATCAGGATCAGGCTCGGAGGAAGCAGCTGCAGGAGCTTCGATAACTGCAGGTGGGAAATGACGGCGGCACACAGGGCATGTTCCCGACTGGAGGGAGAAAGGCATGTTAATAGCCTTATTAATAGCCACCAGACACATCTTAACTACCATACACCATACAACTGTCTTAATAAAGAAAAAACAGTATCGTTATCCTAGTAACAAATCAAGTATCTTAAAAACAAAAACCAAATAAAATTCCAAACCCATACAACACAGAAAGACAAAGTTTAGTGCTCTTTCCTCTGCATCCCAATCAGACTCTAATTTCTATAAGGGTAAACAATGCCTCTTAATCCTGTTTGTACCCTTAAAAAGTCATTCATCTTTCATTGAGTGAGTGTTAATTAAGAGCCTCCACATTTGGCACTGGTGCTGCGGGAGAGGGTGAGCAAACAATCAAGGTGCATGTCCTCATGGAGGTCAGAGTTTAGCACAACAATGATCTGACTTGAATTACTGTTATTTAATCTCTCATGCACATATTAGAGAAACCAGAGACCTACTTAATTCACATACTTATTTCATCAAATTTCCCCCCACCCAGGACCTTCCTCATATAAGCTAAAGCCTCACTTTAGGGTAGCACAGATATGTCAAAGCAGGTGGACCTCAGACCTTCTTTATAAGGCAGGTAATTCCTTTCCAAAGAGAGATGGAGAGTTAGGTTCCTTCTAAATGACAAAACAAATCAACCACAGACCTGGGAAGGAAGGTGGGAAGGGGGAAGCAGTTATATTGGGAGTTCAGTATTTTAGGACCAATGGAAGATGATAGAGATATGTCATGAGATGATAGATTATCCCCTTGCAAATCTGGTCTTTTTCTCAAAGAGATTTCTTTGACAGAAAGGAGGCTGAAGAGATCATGCTGGTGAAGCTTACAAAAAACTATATCTTGGGAACCTTTTCCCTAGAGAAAACCAGCTTACACTAAGCTGTTTCCTGACAGGAAAGAGAATGAAGAGATTGTTACCTTGGGTTATAGCAAAGTCAAGTACAATTCAAGGCTGTACAACATATATAACATTTACAATTACAGAACTCAATTCAGCATTTACTGTACACTCACCATACCGATTAGGTATGAGGGCAGCCTTAGTCAACCACATACTTGCTGTGTAACCTTGGACGAGTATCAATCGTTGGGAAATAGGAATAAGGACAGCGATATGTTCTAGAGTTATTGTAAGGATTAAATGGGAAAGTACATATGAATCATCCAGCAAGTGCCTGACACACAGCAGGGACACAAAACACTGGATCCTTCTTAAGTCCCTGAAACTATTGTTAAGAATTTAAAGAAAGGCCACATTAAGGACAGAAAAGGGAGAATTTAAACTGGACCTATTTAGGTAATTGAATCTTACAGATAGTATAGGAAAAGATCACACCACACTTCATAAGCAGATGCACAGAAACATGAGTAAATATACAGAAGAGTGAATCTGAAGCGATAGGTCAGGGACTAGATCACAGAAGGCCCGGAAAGCCAAGGTAGAAACTTCAAACTCTTCCACAGATGACTGGAAGTGTCTCTTTTTCTTGTGTAAGAAGGGAAGTAACATGATCAGAGCTACATTTTAGAAAATACCTTTACAGGAGGTAAGGAGATGAAGTAGGTAACTACTATGGTAGTTAAGTCAACAAGGGTTGAAGGCCTGATGTACAGAAGTAGAAATGAAATGAGGGAAAAAACCTCAGAACAGGTATACACAAAAATTTTAGTAACCCCTACATCTACTACTACCACCACCACCATCACCATGTATAGGCACTGAAAGTTCTTTTCTACTTAATTCTAACTTAACTGCTACTTTTCCTGCACTATGTGTTTATTATGTGAGGCACTATATTAAGTTCATTATGGATTATCTACTTCAACCTTTATAAAAACCCTAGAGGTGGATATACTGTATGGTACAGCCATCTAGAATGTAGCAACATAATGGCAAATAAACAGCTTAAGAAAAATCACCTAGAATATTATTAACCAAATCATGTTCTGTGAAAGGGGAGAGATCAAATAACTCAGAATCCAGAATTACACCTTAATCCAGAATGACAGGGAGTCTCAAGAGACTTGAGACAAATATGATCTCTATGCAGATAATACTCATCAAACAGCAATTGTGTGGGTACATGTTGTTTATTGAAGACTGCTGGCTGGTCTTTATAACTCATATCATAAATTAAGTTTGTATTTGTGATTTCATTATTAATAAAATAAAAATCTCTCTAATTTCTAATAACAGCTTTGATCTGATAAGATTTTCTTAACATGCACTGGGTACTCACTATCTGCCATGCACTGTGGGTTATCTCATTTAATTTTCATGTTATGTGATACATATATGATCACCAGTATCATTTAACAAATGACATAAAGTTAAAAAGAAAAAACAAAAAAAAATCCAGCAGTAATCAACTACACAACTTTAGACCTTAACTCAAATGAGCATTGTATCTCATAAATATTTTATGTGTTCTACTAATCTAATTCTAAAAGTATTCTAGAACAGTTCTCTAAAAATAATGGATAAGTTTAACGTAGTCACAATTAGAATCCTAAAGTATATTCTTTCTTGGGAAGGAAGCAAATAGATAAAATAATTTTAAAGTTGAAAAAAAATAAACCACCCAAGAATAAGTATGAAAAATAACAGGCATAGAAAAAATATAGCATAGTCCTCTTAAAAAAAATAATTAAAAAAAACCTCAATCTCACAAATGCAAATGGGAAAAAGTGTGATACACTCCTAGATAGAAATCCTGGTTATGGGAGGAGGGCAGGAGGAATAGTGAGAAAGAAAGAGGAATTGAGGAGAAGTACGGAAACAAAAGATTGCAGTAAATGGAAAAATATGCAAGTAATGTTTTGCAAAAGTAGACTACAAAACCACATGCAAATTTAATATGCATACAGACATAAAATAGAAGCTAGTATCAAAAACTAAATGATGTATTTGATTTCATAAAGAAAATGACCTTTTCTACATTGGATTTTAGAGATTTTAAATAGAGTTTTGAGAAGGATGTAATGGCTATAGGGGAGGAGGAACAGCAAAGAAAGGAAAGGAAAGAAGGGTGGAGGAAAAGGGAGTAGGTTATAGGGAAAAAAGGAAGCTGTAACCATAAGTACATTAGTTGGGAAAGTGATTAGTGAATTCCTACCGACCCGGATGGTAAATATCCTTTATGCAAAAATAAAGTTCACAGAGAAGATTTAACTAAAACTCTTTCTTTTATTTAAATAACTCAAATATACTTAAAAATTATGGGGTAAATATTTAAGGACAGTATACATGTATAAAAACTGGAATAAGAGGTACTAGATATCTCTCATATGCATTTTCAGGAGCACCAACCCATGGTAGTGGAATACCTGTACACTCACTGTTTCAGTACTTTGAGTAGTGCCAAAGGCCTCTGCTTGAGATACTTTTGAAAAACAACAGATTTCAGGGTTGTGATTAAAGATCTAATTGGCTTTATTATAAAATAATTTTTCAGACAGTTAGTCATTTCCAAGAATGATTAGAAGTATGTTAAATAGTTATCGTTCTCTATGTTTAGACAATGTTAGTAAAGTAAAATAGTTCCATATTATCCCTAATCTGTAATCATTAAAGGCAACCAGTTTTTAATGCTAAATTACAAAGTGTTACAGTTATGTAGCTAAATAAAATAGGCTTAAATGACACTATTATTGTTAACTTGTAGGAGAATCTATTAAGTATTAATTTAAAAAATGTAAATCTAAAACTCACCTTTTGTAACCAAATTGATACGCAAGGTTTGTGAAAGAAATGGTGACAGGGCAACTCTGTTGCTATATCATCCTTAATATACTCACTGCAACAGATTGGACAGCACTGCTCCTGACCAATAGCTGAAAAGAACAAATATTTAGATCTATAAATCACATAAAACTCAACTTTGATAAAATTGAAAATCAACATATTAACTCCTAGGTGATACCTATTAAAGACAAAAGAACTAGACTTTTTTTTTGGTAACTACATCAGAGATAAGTTAGTATTTATTTTAATATCAAAAGGGTTTGCTGGGCCGGCCCGGTGGCGCACTGCTACAGTGCGCCGCTTGGGGAGCGCAGTGGCGCTCCCGCCGAGGGTTCGGATCCCACATATAGACCGGTTCCCGCTCACTGGCTGAGCACGGTGCGGGCAACACCACACCAAGGGTTGCGATCCCGTTGCCGGTCCCGGTCCGGTACGGGCGCGACACTGAGGGTTGCGATCCCGTTGCCGGTCCCGGTCCGGTACGGGCGCGACACTGAGGGT
>NW_007727779.1:64359-66853 GCF_000696425.1 Galeopterus variegatus
GACACGAAAAAAGACAAAAAGGAAAAAAAAAAAAAAAAAAAGGGGGTTTGCTAAGCAAATCTGGGGACTACAGGGGAATGTTTAACTTAGAGAATGAGCTTTCTAAAAACAATTAGCAGCTGCCATTTGTGAATTAAGGTGCCATTCAACTGGGCCATACCCCAAGGCTTAATCCTCACCTCCTGCTCTTCTCTAAAGAACCAGATTTTTAATCAACTACCTGACAAGCATGTTTCTGTCTAATACACAACTTGGAATTTAACAGACACTGCTTTTTGTAGAAAAGCTGACTGGGGAAACTGATTGTTGTTTCAGCCTATCACTTGATAAATTAAAAATATTCTACTAGGGGGCCGACCCTGTGGCGCACTCGGGAGAGTGCGGCGCTGGGAGCACAGCGATGCTCCTGCCGCGGGTTCGGATCCTATATAGGAATGGCCGGTGCGCTCACTGGCTGAGCACGGTGCGGGCGACACCACACCAAGGGTTGCGATCCCCTTACCGGTCACAAAAAAAAAAAAAAAAAAAAAAAAAAATTCTACTAGGTGAAAGTTCATCAGCTCTCTGGTTTCTGTGGAAAATCTAATGAATTTCTAGTAGTCAAATACTTCACCTTCTCGGTACGTTGATGATATACTTAAATATGAAACGTGTCATTTGACATTTGAGATCAACTTTGCCCTTACCAGTGTGATCTTCAAGAACAAGGGTCTCTGGAAGACCATCAATGCTTTCCTTACTGGCTGGTGGATTCGCCACCTCAACATCCACTGCAAGAGACTCTAAATGTGCCAGGGCAGTCTGAAAATGAAAAGTTACAGTTCTTTGTTAGTTAATAATTTAAAACAGTAACAGCAAACTATTTTTAAGATACTTCCAAAGTTATATCCACCATTATACTTTCCTGTTAGTTTCTTTTGCTTCAGTCCCTTCCCCCCTTTGCCCCCTTCCAAAAGGAACCACACCATCACCATGAGACCAAAACATCAAGCACGCATGCATGTGCACACACACACGCATACACACAAAGCCCTACTTCTCACAAGTAAAACAAAAATCTATCTTGTCTCAATGATCAACTACTTGCCCATCATATATATATTTTCAGAGGAGTGGTTACCTCTTCCAACTTATGAGTTCCAACTGAGTTCATATTGTGGGATCAACAATATGAAATAAAGTAAACACCTTACAAACGTTCACTTCATGAGAGAGAAAGTGTAGCTAGGGTCACTAGATGTTCAAGGTATGGAAGCAAATAATGCACTCCTGAATGGCTATATCTACTACTGGCAAAGAATCAGAACACCCACACTACTAGTACGGTCATGTGCTACATAATGACATTTAGGTAAACAACAGACTGCATATACTAGTAGTGGCCCAGGTGTGCAGTAGGCTATACCATCTACATTTGTGTAAGTTCACTCTACGCTGTTTGCACAACAGCGAAATCCCCAACAATTCATTCTTCAGAACATATCCCTGTTGTTATGTGATACACAACTGTACTAGGTTATCTGAGTTGCGAACTTCACTTAGGGGTTCAAATGTTTGTATAAAGTTAGTTCTAACAAGGATTGAAAGAACATCAGATTACATGACTATCTATAGTATGAGCCATTCTTATCCCTTCTGGTTCCTCTTAGACTAGAACGGCAGGGAGGACTTTCATCTTTTTGTCTGCCACTTGCACAATTACATGCTCTTAGTGTACACGCTGCTTCCTCTGAGTGCCACTTTCTGTCCATCCTTTAGGTCCTATCAGTTCCTCAGGGACGGGGTAAGTCCTGTCTCCTCCATGAAGCCTTTGTCAGTGGTCTCAGACCACACTGGTATCTTCCTTCTGAACTGCTACTGTACTCAAATAATTAGTATTATATGGTTTAGTAATTACTGGTTATTATTATATTCAAATTATAACATCATAAGACCACAGAGCTATGAAAAACCTTAGCATTATGCTTCTTTGTTGAGAAGAAAAAGTTGAAGCAGATTTGACAGCTATCAGGACTGGGCCTCCTCTCCTGGTGGGAATGCAAAATGGTATAGCTCCTGTGGAAAACAGTATGGCAATTCCTCAAAAAATTAAAAATAGAATTATCATGTACTCCAACAACTCCACTTCTGGGTATATACCCAAAAGAACTGAAAAAAGGAATTCAAATGGACATTTGTACATCCATGTTCACTGCAGCATTATTCACAAAAGCCAAAAGTTGGGAGCAACCCAAGTGTTCATTGACGGATGAATGAATAAACAAAATGTGGTATACACATAAAATGAAGTATTATTCAGCCTTGAAAAAGAAGGAAATTGAAACACATGCTACAAAATGGATGAATCTTGAAAATATTTTGCTAAGGAAAATAAGTCAGTCACAGAAGAATAAATACCATATAATTCCTCTTATATGAGCTACCGAAAGCAGTCAAATTCGTAGAGACAGAAACTAGAATGGTGGTTGCCAGGGGTAGGGGAGAGGGGAAAACA
>NW_007727779.1:67410-81199 GCF_000696425.1 Galeopterus variegatus
GGGTAGGGGAGAGGGGAAAACGAGGAGTTATCGCTCCTAACAGTGTGAATATACTATACTTATGATACTGAACTGTACATTTAAAAATGGTTAAAACAGTAAATTTTACACTATGTTTATCTTGCTACAATAAAAAACAAACAAACAAGCTGGGCTTCCCATGTAGGAGAATCCTGCATGACAGCTAACATGATGTTCTTCTGGATGGCAAACATAATCTTTAATATATGCCTAAGGTTCCAGCATAGTTATTTCCAAAAAGGGTTTGAGATGACTTACAATAGAGGACAGGGCCAAGCCCAAAGTAAAATCAAGACTAAAAAAGGAAAAAGCAAACAGGTTCACCATAAGTTAATAAACATAGTTAATAATATTGAAAATCAAATTTGACTCGATTTGTAGAGAGATATATTTTTCAAAAAGAGGAAAAATAACTGAATTATTGCCTCTCAGCTCCAAATCCACATTTTATTTCTGCTCTGTGAAAACAGATCTGGGCCTTTTAAATATTTTTCCTTTGTCAGCTAGCATGATCTTAAGCTTTCTCAGTCGAGGGTAGTGGAGAGACACTACAGGAAGAAAGGACTTTACTTCATAGTTCCCTTGGGCTTGCTCAGCGGGCCCCTATAGTATGTGAGGCTTCCCTAAGCACAGATGGCTTTTCCAGCACCAGGCTCCTTCAGTGTGGGTCGCTTCTCCAGTGCCTGGCTCCTCCAGTGTGGCAGCTTCTCCAGCATCAGGCTCCTCCAGTGTGGGTGGCTTCCAATGCCTAGCTCCTATACTGTGGGTGGCTTCTCTAGCACCTGACTCCTCCCTTGTGGGTGGCTTCTCCACCGCCTGGCTCCTGAAGCATAGGCAGCTTCTCCAGTGCCTGGCAACTGCAGTTCAACGTGGCCAGCAGCTTCTTCTGGCATTCACCTTGGATGGTTTTGTAGCAGAATGCTTCCAGTTAGTCCTCCCTGTGAACAGTTTCTGTGGTGCCCCAGAGGGCAGATTTCCAGCAAGTCCTGCCAGCATAGTGCCATAAACACTTCTCTACGAGCCACAGCTGTGTCTTTCCTAACAAGGTCAGGATCTCAGCCCTGGGTGGGGAAGTGGAGTACTCTATCTCAGCCCTAAAGCTGTTCCTTAAATCTGCTATTCCTATATTCTTTAGAGGTTCCCTTTACTTCCTACTAGCCAATCCTTTGTTATTCTAATCTCCTGTTGTAGTTAATATTTTTATTAAACTTTCCCTGTTCAAATTATTGTGATTGAGCCCAGACTGATGCAGAATTGGTATGAGTGGTCCCTGGAGTGGACCTGCAAGAATAGGATTTGGGGATTGCTTTGGTTGGACCTTTGGGCTTGAGCTCAGTGCTAAGGTCCTTGTCAATGGGAATGGAATGCTATTAATCCATGGCCTGCAGTGGCATCACAATTAATCAAGCTATCCCTGTGGTTGATTGTGATCAAGTGCTAACTAAATCACATGTCTTAGGAGCCCAGGTAGCTGCTGCACTTGACCTTAAGATAGTAATGAACTGACTATAAAAACTGTGGTGTGGGATGGGTTATTTTGAATGCCCTTGTGCACTTACAGAGAAAATTACAAACTCAGGTCTGTTAACTTTCGGCTCAAGACACAGTATGAGAACGAGAGAACTTTCATGACAGCCTTAAAAGTAGCTCTTATTTCTAAAAATCAAACATAAAGTTTAATGGTGTCTTGTGCACTTACAGAGAAAATTACAAACTCAGGTCTGTTAACTTTCGGCTCAAGACACAGTATGAGAACGAGAGAGCTTTCATGACAGCCTTAAAAGTAGCTCTTATTTCTAAAAATCAAACATAAAGTTTAATGGTGTGGACTGCTAAATTAAAATGTTAATTGAATTCTCAGTCTTGTCAAATTTCTCGAAAGTTATAGCATTGATTGGTTAAAGAATGGGATTATGAAACTTGAAATGGGGACATCTGATTTAAATAATATGAAACTGATGATCTTGAATCCCCAAGTCTCTCTGAGCCTCCTTTGACCACTGGAAGTAGTTTGCCCTCCACAGACTAGGGTCCCACTGCTTGAAAACCCTGTGAAAATCTCACTTGCAGTGTGCATCTCTTAATACTTCCATGCCTACCACTATATTTACCAGAAAACTATAGCAGCCAAAAAAAGGAAGGACAATTGATGACACGAACTCTTCAGTAATGTAGGTTTGGGTTACTCTACCATGTAAAGAATCCTAACCAGCTGAGGTTCTGGCTGAGAGCAAAGAAAATATGGAATGGATCATGAAAGAAGGAAGGCAGAGCTGTCAGTTATAGCCTTGTGACCAAATACATAAACAAGAACTAGCAGCTTTGCATATTTTCTATTTGCTTGTTTTATGTGTTTATGAGTACATGTTAACCATTTTCTTTTTCTCTCTCTTTCCCACTTCCATTTCATATAACAGTTGCTAGAAGTTAACTTCGTAATCTAGTCTTTACGTAAGAGAATATTCAGTGTGACTGTGACTGAATTTGTGGAGTAATTTGTGAAGCTAGTGATAGATACAATGACTCTTGGGACTATACATCCGCTCATTCAGGAGAAATGGTGAAAACTTCATTTGTAACAATAGCTATATCTTGTTAGGTAGAAATGTAGTTGTATTGTTGGATGGGAGTTCAAATGTGGGTAGAAAGGTGTATATGGAAGCCAAGTTCCTAAAGGCGTGGACTGTTCCAGTTATTGTGCTCAACTCCAAATTCAATATTTTTCTCTGCTCTGTGAAAATCTGGGCCATTTAAACATTTCCCCTTCTAACAGCTGGCAAGATGTTATAAGGTTTGTTCACAAGGATGCTAAAGAGACTGCAGGATGAAAAGAGTTTTGCTTCTGATCCCAGTGTGCTTGCTTGACAGGCTTCTGTGCATTCCATGGCTTCCTCTAGCACTAGACTCCCACAGCACACACAGCTTCTTCAGAGGCCAGCTCTTGTAATGCAAGCGGCCAGCATCACAACTGTCCAGGACCCGCCTTGGACAGTTCTGTAGCGGAGTACTTCCAGTTACATACCTCTCTATGAATAGCTTTCCCTGGTACCCTGGAGGGCTGATTTCCAGCAAGTTCTGCCAGCATAGCATCACAGTGACTTCTCTGGCATCTAGTGAGCCACAGCTGTGCCACTTCTATCAAGGTCTGGATCTCAGCCCTGGGGTTGAGTGGGGACTCTTCCTTGGGTGTTCTATCTTAGCCTGACAGGTGGTAGCTGCTCCTTATATGTGCTTTTCCTATACTCTTCAGAATTATCTTTATTTCTTACTAGTTAATCCCTTGCTACCCTAATCTCTCATTATAGTTAATAATTCTTTATACTAGACTTTCCCATCAGGAGATAGGAAATGGAAGGTAAGATCCTGTTACCTGTCCTTTTCTTTCTCACATAACTATAATCATGAATCTCTCCCAATTCCCTATGTACTTCTCAAGATACACCCTGCTTGCAAGAACTCATCTGTGCTACACATAAACAAAAAAGAAGGGATACTATTTATAATAACTTTCATTTGGGGAGGTTATTCCAGGCCAACTATGCTTTGATACATATTTGTCTCAATGGGTTCATTATCCCTTTCTGGATGATTACTTGTACATTTGCAGTGCTAATAGATCCTGAAATTTCATGTATGTAAAAATAATTTATTGCCTTGTAAGATGATCTGGGATACTTAAAAGCAACAAGAGCAAAAAGAGACCATTTTATAGCCACTGCTATGAAAATATATAAAACTATAAAAATCTATTTACACTTTTAAGCAGTACAATATATTCTCAAAAGTCAGTCCAAGTATCAGAAAGACAACTAAATAAGTAGTCTAAATAACTCAATCTGGAATATATCTAGGTTTAAAGTAGCATAATCCTTTGTCAGCACAAAATTTAGTTTCTAAAGAATAAAACAAAATTTAGTTTTTCAAGAATGAAGATTTATAACAAATGATTTAATACTGATCTTGAATGATGACCACTGAATCCAGATTTGCTGGATGATTACCACTTGGCTGACTGCTGATGTAAGAATAACTAAGAATATAGCCATTTACTTAGAGCCACCACACCAGATATTTTGTTAAATGCTTCAACAATAATCCAGGAGGTAGATGTTATTATTCCCACTTTGTAGATGAGGAACCTGAAGCTCAGAGAGGTTAAGTGAATCATCCAAGGTCACACAGCCTAACTATCTAATTTAAAGCCCATTCTCTTAACCTCCATGTATTACCTTTCTAGTGTCTACACCTCAATGTATATGAGGTGATCTTGTGAGTATGTAAAGACTTTTCAAGGGGCCCATGGGTGTGGACACTCTTAGGGGAAAAATTTCAATTAACTTTCTTAAGTAATAATTCCTCAAATTGTTCTACGTAAGAATGTACCCACAGTCAAAATATCACGTGGTTTTCTGTTCCCACTTTTTTTTATACTCACCTGTCTCCCACCTTATAAATGAAAGCATACATTTTACCCATTCAGGGGGCAATCTGAAGTACTGGTGTAAACTGAACTCTAATGACTGAATAACAAATTGCTTTCAAAAAAATTGAAGGAAGATCTAAACAACTTGTTAAGTTGATGTAATTTTTGGCAAATATCTCAGAAGAACTGAGTGACAATGCTACGATAAACTCCTATCCCTATCAATTTATTTATGTGAACAAGGTTTCTCAAGCTTACATTCAAAAAGATGAAAAACAGAAATAAAATTTATGCTGAAATGTGTCTCATTCTAGGAATAAATAAAATTCACTCATGAAGTAACTGGGAAGGGAAAAAGCCTCCATCTCCTTAAGAGATGATTTACAGTAAAATTTTATGAATACTTATCAAAATTTATAATAATTTATCTTTGATCAATCGAATACTATTAATTGTAACTCAATTTAAACCAATTTTTTACATTAGAAATTTTTCTTAAAAAAAAGTATGATAAGGTAAGCAATACCACTTAGATTTATGCTAAGAATTTTATTTTGTCAACATAAACATGTACAAGAGGATATATGCTTTTCAAAATTTAGGAGAAAGTAGAAAGCTTTAGTATTACTGTTTTAAAAAGTTAAGGATGTTCTATATTTTACCCTGTGCTCACTCAAATTTGAGACTCAGATGTGAGACAAATGCGTATCACATATATTTGCACCAAAAGTCATTACCTGAAAAGAAAGATCAGTCTAGTATTGAACAAGTAACAGAAATGAAAGCAACTACTTCCAAAAAGGTACAGGGCTGCTTGAGAAACAAACAATAAAAGCACACAGTTTATTATTTGCTTTTGTTTCAGTAAAATATGTTAGTGTTAAATCTAAAAAGAAAAACCATAAATTATGTCAGTTTCATTTTTCAAAATGATTAAATACAAGTAAATGCATACTACACATGAAAAAATAAAGATTTCTGGACAGTAATAGGAAGATGGAACTGTGTGGATTCTCTAGGGATGAAAAGTCTCAATCAAATTCAAATAAAATAAAGCAGAGCACTAAAATGTGAGGAAGCTATTAAGCTGTGAAGAAAGGAGACCCAAAGCCATTAATCAGAGGCAGAAGGATAGATGGATGAGAATAATTTTAAAAGTGGTAGTGGCACTGGGTTCCCTCTTAGCAAAAGCAAACAAGTCACGGGACCGTAAGTTCCCTGGATGTACTGTGATCTTACTTGCATCCTGTCTTTGTTCATTCTGCTAGTGCGTTTACCTGGCATAACCTCCCATGACCAATCTTTCTGGCTCTTCTTTCAAGAGGCCAATCAAATGTCACATTACCTATTAGTAATGAGTAATAAAACTTATTTTATTCAGCACTTCTTTTTTAAGGTATCTCCATGTTGCAGGAAATCATAAACCACGAGCATAAAAATGGAAGACTGTTCAAGCATTGTGAGACCAGACTGAGAACAGATGTACTCCACCGTAGTCACTCAAAAGTTACTTACCTCAAGGAAGTCAGTGATCCTTAATCTTCCTATATTATGTTTCTGATGCAAGTTATCATGCTGTACCATTATTTTGTATTTATCAGGGTTTGGCAAGGCAGGTTAAATAATCTGGCAAAAATCCTAAGTGTATCCTGTCTCTTGATGTTCTTTCTGATTTTTTTTCCTACTATATAGTATTTCTGCTGTGGTCACGTTGAGAAAAACATGTATCATAAAGCATAATTGAGAGCAATGATCTCCACGGAAGATTATCCATATATACAAAAGTAATGTCAAAGCAGAACTAACGTTAAGTGGTGTGCGTACATGTGTAAATGGATAGGCATCTATCTTCTATCTACTATCTATTTTATCAATCTAAACTGGACTTTCTTTTTTTTTTTTTTGCCTTTTGTCTTTTTCCGTGTCCGGCAATGGATCGCAACCCTCAGTGTTGCCCCCGGACCGGACCGGGGACCAGCAACGGGATTGCAACCCTCGGCGTTGCTCCCACGCCTCGCTCAGCCAGTGAGCGGGAACCGGTCTGTATGTGGGATCCGAACCCTCGGGCGGGAGCGCCGCCGCGCTTCCCAAGCGGCGCACTATCCAGTGCGCCACCGGGCCGGCTCTAAACTGGACTTTCTAATCTCAGAAAATTTTAACATAAAATGCTCCTGAACATTTTCTTGATTAATTTTTGTTCTCTCACCTTTCACTCACTCATTAGTTATTGTTCCTGTACTTTGAAAATCATCTTGGAAACGGGGATTTAAAAGAAAGACTTCTGGAGCTGGCCTGTGGCTCACTTGGGAGAGTGTGGTGCTGATAACACCAAGGCCACGGGTTCGGATCCCTATATAGGGATGGTCGGTTAGCTCACCTGGGAGAGCGTGGTGCTGACAACACCAAGCCAAGTGTTAAGATCCCCTTACCAGACATCTTTAAATAAAAAAAAAGACTTCTTATAATAAAATCCATTAGTGCAGTGGAAGTTCCCAAACATGCAAATACATCTTTAAAAAAAAAAAAAGACTTCTTATAATAAAATCCATTAGTGCAGTGGAAGTTCCCAAACATGCAAATACTAGGGCTTTTGACCTCAGGCAAATACATTTAAGAACAAGTGTTTCTGTTTTAGTAAAATAATGAAAAGAAGTCAAGAAAAATTTAGGCAACAAACGTGCCACATTTATTAAAGTGTGTATGTGTGTGAGGAAGAGAGGAAGCAAATTTCCTAACTGCATTAGGCAGCAAGATAGTATTTAGAAGCCACGAGAACAAAAGAAAGTGACCT
This sequence comes from Galeopterus variegatus, assembly GCF_000696425.1. NCBI lineage: Eukaryota > Metazoa > Chordata > Mammalia > Dermoptera > Cynocephalidae > Galeopterus > Galeopterus variegatus. Next base: position 74,646 of record NW_007727779.1, read on the forward strand.
GTAAGATATCCTTATAGATCTTCAATTTCATTTCACAGATATGCTTACCTGTGTATGTGTGTATGTATAAACTATTTAGACTCTCATACCTACATAATTCAATAGAGGGAAAAAGTATATTTTCCAAATGTAAGCAAAATATTTTCCATTCTGAAGTAAAAAGCGAGTCAAACTGGCAGGACGAAAAGTAACATATACACATACTGGTGACAATCACTATTCAGTAATTTATGAAAAAACTATTCACCTTTTCTTAAGAGTACAGTAATTTAAAAAACACTTTAAATCTTTAAATTATATAATTTTGTATCCCATCAACTTATATATGAGCATTATTAGCATTAATAACATACCTCCATAGCCTGGGCTAAGCGTTCTTCTAGTGCCATGTAGGTGAGGAACTGAGGATCCACATAAGAAATAGCTTCAGCAACTCCTAGTCCATCTGCAAAGCCATCAAACAGGCTGGGGAAAAAAAAAACCACACACACACACACAACAACAACAACAACAACAACAATGATTTGGAAAATCACAACCATGATTTGGGAAATCTTATGCTGAGGACATAAGTATATTAGCATACTGATAAGCCAAGAAACATACTGTGAACAGAAAATTTTAAAAACGTTTTAACATAAACCTTGCAGGGTGAGGGGCAGGAGGAACCCAACAGAAATGATAAGGAGTTGAAATACCACCACCTAACCCGATACACTGCCACACTCTGCACAAAGTTTGTAGAAAAATTCTCTTTTGTCTTTAGTTCTAACTCTGAGGACTGCTTAAAGGTAATACTTTTTCCCACCCAATTCTTTTCCATATATTTGCTCTTTTGTTTATTTACGTTTCCATCTGAATATAAACGAGAATACAATTAAAAAATTACTACACTTATTTTAATTTTATCATTAGTCAAAGCCTCTTTTTCTTCTCTCACTTTGTATTGCTTAATTACTTTCGGTTTAAAAATATTTTATTTTCTTAAGCCTTTCTAATTAATCTCTCTTCTCTTCTGAGATTTAGGCCTCCTCCATTATTATAAAGCTTGAAAACTATTTAGCTCCTAACTGCTCATTTTTATTATTTTTTTTTCCTAAAGGATTGTAAGCCCTTTGAAGAAAAATATGTCTCACTTGGATCCTAACCTCCTTCCTCCATCCCTAGACATACACAGATTCCTCCTTTTCCTCTAGTCTTGGAAATACTAAGTATTTGAAAATTTGGAAACCCTAAGTACGTCCTCAGTCTTATTCTCTCTAATCTTACTCCTTTGGAAATTATATTCAAGCCCATTTCTTCAATTATCCTCTCTGCGGGTAATTCCTAAATCTCCACTTAATTCCAAACTCTCCCTGGAGCTCTTAACCTACATTCCTAGTTGTCTGTGGGGCACTTTGCAGAGATGTACTCTCACTACTTCATAAATCCAAGATCTCCAAAGCTGAGCTTATTTTGTTTAAAGGCAAACTTCAGTTGACTTCCAAATCTTAGCAGAATTTGAGTATCACACTCAGAAATATCCATAGTTATACAAGCTAGCTCAGAAATAGTTTTGATGTCAACCCATGTGCCATCATTAAAATTACAAATCTATTGCCAAAAGACACACAAGTGATTCTTATGAAATATGTATCACAGCTTAGTATGTATTTGGAAATCAGCAAACATCACATGGTACACAGGAACAGACATTCTCATACAACCATAGATTTTAGAATTAGAATTAATACTAAGAATTACTGAATCCACCCACTCTTGCAATACTGGGACTCCTTCAACTAGCAGTGAGATGTGCTGTAAAGAGGAAGAGCCCTGTTGGTGGGATTGTAAATCAGTACACCCACTATGGAAAACAGTATGGAGGTTTCTCAAACAACTACAGATTGATCTTCTATACGATCCAGCAATCCCACTTCTGGGTATATACCCAATGGAATGGAAATCATCATGTCAAAGGGATACCTGCACTCCCATGTTCATCACAGTTCTGTTTACAATAGCCAAGATATGGAACCAACTTAAATGTCCATCGATGGATGACTGGATAAGGAAAATATGGAATATATATAACCATGGAATACTACTCTGCTATAAAAAAGAATGAAATTCTCCCATTTGCAGCAATATGGATGAGCTTGGAGAAACTTAAGTTGAATGAAATAAGCAAAGCACAGAGGGAAAAATACCACATGTACTCACTTATAAGTGGGAGCTAAGAGAGAAAGAAGGAAGGAAAGAAAGACCACAGTGGTGTATTAGACTTCCAGGGAGAGAACATACCTAGGGATACAAAGTGGATGGGGGAAAGGGGGATGGGGAGGGAGGTCGGGGATAATTGGGAGGGGGACATGGGGTATAATCGCAATTTGTAGTAATGGGCATGCTGCCAGTATGGATCTGGCCATCACATCTTGGGCACGAGTGGTGACAATCAGCTTTGTATCTCATGAATATTCAAAATCAATAAAAAAAAATTGTACTATGCAAAAAAAAAAAAAAAGGAAGAGCTCTGAGTCAGACAGGGATTTAACTGAGTCATAGTCAAACAACTTGAAAAAATTATTTAACTGAGACTCTATTTCTTCATCTATAAAACAAATTAAATGAGTAGATGCACAAAAGTGCCTGGCACAGACAATAGCACCATAGTAATAAGTCAAGAAACAGTAAAAACATTCCCTCCATGCAGAAAATACACTGCTTTCTATGGTGGTATGTGCCACTGTGGGACAGCTCTACTAGAAGCTTAAAACTTATGTAAAGTAAGCATTCCTACTTAGAACTTTACCCTGTTGCTGCAATTCTGCCTGGTGAAGCAATACAAACTACGTCCACCTTCTCTTTGCAGAAAAACTCTTCAAACAGTTGAAGTCAGTTATCTCCTAGTAATTCTTTTCCTTGGGCTAAACAAACCTAGACACTCAAAGTATGATATCTGGCTGTAATCTGGCCACTGCAGAATAATCAGTTAATGTTAAAAATTCTAATATTCATTTGGCAATCACCATGACATTAATTGTTTCAGACAAGAATCACTAATGGGTGCTAAAACTAGTGGATGGAACTTTGATAGTTTGAGAACAGGTTATTTACAGTCTCAAAGTATCTTCCCATTAGATGACTATTGATTATAAAGAGAAAAATGGCAACCATACAGGGAAGAAATCTGAAAGATTAGCCAAATGATCAGAATCAATATCACCAGTAATAGGATAATGTGACACCATGTGCCTTCTGATATGTACTGAGAAGGACAAAACATCACTTCTATGATGTTTCTGTTAAAAATTCATAACTTAAATCTATTCATGATATCAGACAAATACAACTTAAGGGCTATTCTACAGAATAAATGGCATGTACTTTTAAAAGATGTCAGAGTTACAAAAGATGAAAAAAGACTGAGGAAATATCCAGATTAAAAGAGAGTAAAGAAACATGTTAACTAAATGCAATGAGTGGTCCTGGATTGGACCAGAAAAAAATTTCTCTAAAGGCAGTGGTGAGACAATGATAGACATTTGAATAAGGTCTGTAGATTAGATAATAGTACTAAATCAGTGTTAATTTCCTGACTTCAACAATTTTACTGTGTTACATAAGAAAATGTCCTTGCTTTTAGAAGTTCATACTAGAACGTTTACAGGTAAAGAGGCATCAGTATCTGCAACTTACTCTTAAGTGGGTCAGGAAAAACCTCAGCATAAATACAGGGAGAGAAAGAAAGAGATGGAAACAAAAAGAAGACGGGATTTTAAAATGTTAACATTCAGGGAATCTTAAGGAAGAATATATGAGAATTCTTTGTGCTATTTTTGCCACTTTTCTGTAAGTCTGAAATTATTTCACAATAATTCTATTATTAAGCCATAATTATGTCCACATGGAATTAACTTCTCACAACCTTATTAGGCTAAGAATTATAACCCTAATTTCTTCCAGGAAGAGAGAGAGGTTAATTAAGGAGTTATCAAAGAATAAATAAATGGTAGAGTTGGGATTTGTCTAAATCTAAAAGCCATGTTTTCTCTATATCGCTTCCTACCACCCCAACTTGACACTCTCTGGGTATTTTGCAACACTTCTACAACTTCAATCAATATGAACAAACAAACAAGCTTAATAGAGGACTTTACCCCATTTTCCTTTAAACTAAAGTAAGGAACCAAAAGACTACTTTTTTTCTTAGTGGTGAAACAAATACCATGTGCTAAAGTTTGACTTGAGAGACAAGAATCGCTGCTGTTCGCCATGGCTTTTTTCTTTAGTTGTCAAGATGACATGCTATTTTGATATGAAAATGAAACCATATTTTCATCTTATCAACATTTAGCCACTACCACATAAATAAATATAGTATCACATAAGCAAATAATGAGGGTGCTGACCTATCTAGATTCAAAAGAACAACACTCAAAAATTGTGTCTTAAAAATCAATGATAAAATGCTTTCCATATTAAACTAAGTTGAAGCTCCACAAATTTGGGGACCATCAATAATGTCTCTAAAACCTAACACAACAGTCATATCCAGAAAGATAATCAGTGAATTAGAACCTAAAAGTTTCCAATTTTAAGTTAAAAGTATATTCAATAAAGACTTCTATTATTCCTTCAAAATTTTTATGCTGAACAATTTTTTTTTTTTTTTTGTCTTTTTCCGTGTCCGGCAACGGATCGCAACCCTCAGTGTTGCTCCCGTACCGGACCGGGGACCGGCAACGGGATCGCAACCCTCGGTGTTGCTCCCGCGCCTCGCTCAGCCAGTGAGCAGGAACCGGTCTGTATGTGGGATCCGAACCCTCGGGCGGGAGCGCCACCGCGCTTCCCAAGCGGCGCACTATCCAGTGCGCCACCGGGCCGGTCCTATGCTGAACAATTTTTTAAAAAGTTCTTTGGAAATATGTATCAAGATCCTAAAATACCACATATTTCAGCAATGCCACCTCTAATAATCTTTCCTAAAGGAATAGCCAGAAGTACAGAACAAGTTTTATGGGGAGGAAAAATAGTTCACCATACTATTTCAATAGGTAAATAATCTGTTAAATCTTAGTAATGGAGCTGAAAAAAAATTACTTTTACAGAATCTTGAAAACTTGCAACAGAAAAATTCCCTCATAAGAAACCATAATTGCCACCCAACGTGCATAAATAATGCTAAACAGATGACTCTTTCATCTGCTGATCATTTCGAGAAATTATTTTGCACAATGGAGACAGAAAACTTTAGAATTAATAAGGAGCACAGTAAGAAGGTAACTGGGAGACACAAGAGAAGGAGCATCAAGAAGGAAAAAAAGAGGGGCCGGCCCGGTGGCGCACTGGATAGTGTGCTGCTTGGGAAGTGCGGCGGCGCTCCCGCCCGAGGGTTCGGATCCCACATGCGGACCGGTTCCCGCTCACTGGCTGAGCGAGGCGCGGGGGCAACACCGAGGGTTGCGATCCCATTGCCGGTCCCCGGTCCGGTACGGGGGCAACTCTGAGGGTTGCGATCCGTTGCCGGACACGGAAAAAGACAAAAAGACAAAAAAAAAAAAAGAAGGAAAAAAAGAAAGCATCTAGGTCAGCAAGACTGGGATGAGGTGGAGCCACTGATTCTCCATAATGTTCGGGAAACCATGAAATGGGATTTGCAGAACAGGAATGCTTAAGGTGGAATTATAAACTGCGTGGCTGTGATGAAACCGCACTTCTAATTCAACTAAATGACTGATGAAAGTCTGCTCTGTAGACATGATTTTTTCCCCCTAGGGAATAAGAACAGAAAAGCGTAAGGAGGATTTCAAGAAGATGCTGAGTTTCTTGTCTGGAACAATCTGGAGGAGTACAATGAAGTAGCTAGCACACACAGAATGAGAAACTGAAGACACAAAGGAGGCCTTAAAAGCATAAGCTAGAAACCTGCAGAGATATCAGGGGATATGAATGAGTTTTCCTTATCTTTATTGTTCTAAATTTTCTGTAATAGAATTTTAACTGGAAAAACAAGACAAATTCTTATAAATATATTTGTTCAGAAAAGGAAACAAAGGTAAATACATCAACCCATTTATTCCCAGAAAATGTAACAAAAAGGGATCAGTTAGACAAACACGCTTTCTACATCTTAATAATTAGCTGCTTCCAAAGAGATACTGCATCCTTGAAAGATAAGCTCAACTTTATAAACCAAAATAGTTAAACTCTGAGCACTGTTTCATAAGGTGTAACAATGCTATAATCCACTTCATTTATATACCTCTTTTATTTGAGGCTCACTATTCTGTCAGCATAAAATAAATTTAGTATTTCCAACATCTCTGGAAAGGTAGAATTTTATCCTCTGTATTTTACATAGAGAAAAGAAAAAGGAAGGATAGTGAAGGAAAACCGTATTCTTATGATTCTTCTGATTCAATCACGGGTTTTTTAATTCTTGAAGTAGTATTCATTAAGTGCTACATAGCATATAAAGCAAAAAAAAAAAAAAAAAAAAAAAAAAGGAAAAAAACCCAAAAAGGGTATAAAAAGCTAGGATATAAAGGGAGCTCCAAGAGAGAAAAAGGGCA
>NW_007727779.1:82148-91990 GCF_000696425.1 Galeopterus variegatus
AAAAAAAAAAAAAAAAAAAAAAAAAAAAAAAAAAAAATCAGGAAAAAACCCCAAAAAGTGTATAAATAGCTAGGATATAAAGTGAGCTTCAAGAGAGCAAAAGGTCAAAGAAGGAAGAGGTCACCAACTAGAAGTAGGAAAGCGTCCACATAGGAAGTGACACCTGAAATGAGCTTTGAAGAAGAGGAAGACTAACAGGTGGGAAAATCAGAATATCTCTTAGATATCAGATTTAATTTTCATAACCTAGAATCATAAATGAATTCTGTTCAATGAGCAATTAAACACTCTAATAACATTGCGCTACATACCTCCAGTCCACATCTAAGTCTTCACTGACACTGGAGTCATCCTCAAGGTTATTGTTACCATCCAACATGAAAGCTTCTGGCTGTGCAAATTCATTGGCAGGTTCATTTCCCTCATCACTGCTGCTCTCGTTGACTTCATTGTACTGTAACCAAGGTATTTCTCCCTCTTCCAAGGATGTCTGTTCCCTAATATACACAGTTTAAAGGAAGAAAAAACATTATTTTAAAACACATCATAACATTTTTCTTTAAAGAATTCTATTTATTACACGAAGACTCTGTACTCCTTGAGTTCTAAGCTTTTGGTACTTCTATGATTCTAAAAAAACTGCTTTCCTGAACTGAAAAATTATTTAAAAAGGAAGTAAATAGGGAGATATATACATACAAATAGTTCTTAATTACATAGGAACATGTTTTTTTGATTAACAAATTACTTATGCTCCTATTATTTCCTCTTTTTGCAAGAGAAAAATAAGAAAAATCCACCCTAGACAATTTGAATTTTTAAAGACTGCTCTTGAGTAACTTCCCTTCACAGTTAAAATAAAATCCAAATTCCTCCACCTGGCCTACAAATCCCTGTGTATTAACTGCTTTCTCCTCAGCCCACTCCTCCAACATCATCTCTCACCACTCTTACCCTTGTCTACTATGCTCCCACTCTTCTTTCTATTTTTGGAACACATGGAAATCATTTCCACTCTGGGGCCATTTCTTCTATCTAAAATGTTCTTTCACCAGATTTTTACAATGCTACACCCTTCTTGATACTCATGTCAGATTACAAGTCACCTTCTCAGTTTAAGCAGATTTCCAGTTATTGACTACCACATCACTCTGCTTATTATAGAACTTATTTTTATTTAATGTTTTCTTATTTGTTTATTGTCAGTCTACTCCCACTAGAACATAAGCTCACAGGAACAGGGATAGACAAATCGATGGTACAGATCAATACATGAGGAGCTAAAGGAAGTATTTCAAAACAGGAGGAAAAGGACGAGTCAATAAATGGCACTGGGACAACTGGGTATCCACCTGGAGGCAGGCAAGTGAAATCCTTATGTCATTATTTGCCCTTAAATAAATTTCAGCTGTATTTTTTTGAAATGTATGTGCACATACACCCCATGCCCCCAAAACAATAAAAGTACTGGAAAAATCATGAGAGAAAATTTTACAGAAATCTCAGTGTCATTTTAAGCATGATGCAAAACCTTAAAGCCATAGACAAACAGACTGATAAATTTCACAACGTACAAATTAAACAAAACATTCATAAAAATGCCAAAACACCAAAAAATTTGAACACGAAGCTAAAATTCAGAAAAATTAATTATAATGAGTGACAAAGGCATTTTCTTAAAAAAACCCAGAAGCTTAAAATGTAAAGGCAAACCAGTAAGAAAAATATCAACACATAGCAATGGAAAGAAGCAAATGATACAATTAGTTGACAGAAAAGGAAATTCAAATAGCTCTTAAATATATAAAGAGATGCTCCACCTCATTTATAATAAACTAAAACAATCAAATACCACTTTTCAACTACTGACAAAAATTTTTAAAATCTGGTAATACTCTACTGTGTTGGTGAAGCTTTGGAGAAAGGTAATTCATATGGTATTGGTAAGAAAGTAAATGATATAACTTTAGCAGAGAATCTTGGCAATATCTACAGAATAAGTATGTGCACATTCATTGACCTAGTGATTCTGCTTCTAGATATTTTTCCTAAAAATGTATGTACAATGTTTTCTTCACAGCATTGCTTATCATAGCCAAAACTGTAAAACAATTTAAATGTTCACCAAAAGAAACTGACCCATGTAGTATTATATAGATTTTTCAAAAAATGAAGAAACTACATGAATGAATATGAAACAATCTTAAAAAAATAGATCTATAAGCAAAAAACCCCAAAACCACAACAAAACACCAAAAACAAAGGCAACATATACACAGTATATCTGTACGATTTGCTACAAATTGTATTTTAAAAAGTGAAGAGAAATGTGTAAGCATATATAACTTTATATGCATAGATGATCTTTAAAAGCCCACAAAGGAAACTGGTTACAAAGATTTTTAGCCAGTCTTTTCATACCGTCTCAAGTCACTTTTCATCATGTGTATGAATCCCTATCTTGAAAACGTTTGTAATTTTATCTGTTTATCAAGAGAAGTTCAAACAGAAATAGCTATCCCAGCAAAAATTTTTTGGCAATTTATTAAATATTTCTAAAGCACTAAAACCTGTATCATTAAAAAGTAAATCTGCACTCACTCTTACTAATATTTAAGAAATCATCTCTTTAATGCAAAGAACAACAATGAAATGAATTCTTTCAGTTATGTGAGTCATGTGACCAATCATTAAGAAATCACAGAGTTGTTTGCACATTTAGCCTAAATATAACTCAAGCAAATAAATGTTTAACAGAATTTTAACAAATGTTAAAACCTTGAAGATTTTCTTACTTTCCTTGGTTCTTTTCTTCCTTTGGTAAAAGCTCTATTTGTAGTATCTGGACAACTCAAGAATTTTGAAAATGTACTAATTTGTTCTTATTTTTTATTCTTATTTCTGCTCCATCCCAGATATTAGGAATTTTTTCCTGCTAGATTTAATTAGCCTGTCGGCATTATGCATTTGACATCCAGTATACCCCATCATTCTGAACAGAATACATTATTCTGCATCATTCTGAATGCAAAATATACCAACTGGAAGGAGATTTGTGGATCTCCACATATCTTGGCAATATGAAAACTACCTTATTAAATAGTCTGAGTCGCTGTCGGAAAATAACATCTGCGTTGGAGAAATGTATATGTAATCACAGATTTACCAAAACAAGACTGCTAGGTCTAATAACACATCTAAGGAGAAAAAAATATGAGAGTAAAACTATAATTTGGCATTACAGTAATGCAAAGAACTAATTTTGAAAAATTTGACTTCTTAAATTAACAACTTTCTAAACTGCAATGAACTGAACCAAAATTAATTTAGGAATTTATCAATAAGAAGAAAATACCTTTTAATATATTAAAAAGGTTAATATTAGAGCATAGTCTTGGCAAAGTTGAATTTTAGTTTAAGTCTTAAGATAAAGATACTGTTATATAACAATTTACATATTTCAACTTTAAGAGCAGCTCTAAATAGAATTCTATTTATATTTGTTAAAAATTAAACTTTGAAGGGTAAAAAACATGCATATGTGAAAAAGATGTAGACAATGTCCACATGTAAGAATGAATGAATTCTTAATAATAAATTACTAAATCAATGAATTCTAATAAAATGAACAGTATCTTCTTATACTAAACCCATAAACGTTTAAGTAATTTCTGGTCCTAAACTATACTTAGGAATAACAGGTTTATAAGACTTCACATCTAGTATGGCCAGTATAGTAAAATCAGAGAAACAAGCACAACAAAATATGAGTATTTTGATAAATTTTAATTTCTAATACTGGTATATAAAGAGAGTGGATGTTTTCCTTTTGTGCGTAATTAGATAGAAAGAAATATTAAGCCCAAAATGGAGTAAAAACATAAATTCAAATAAAAATTCCTATGGAAAAGGTGTTTGTTCACACCTTAATGAGACACTGGTGCACTGTATTGTAACTCAACTGGTAACTCACTTCTCTCTCCCACCAGACTGGGAACTCTACAGGGCATACAGTGGTGTCACTGTAGCCCTACCTTCTATAACAGTGCTTGGCACATAATATGTACCCTCTGTACATGTGTTGTAAATGTAATAATAAATCCTGGAAAAATAGCTTTTAAAAAGCAAGTAATTTACTGATGAAGCCTAGAAAGTCCCTGGAAATTTTTATTTCTAACAAAACATACTTTACATTTGTTTTTTTCCATTATATAGAAAACACAACGCAGTTACTCTGTACTTCAGATACATTAACATAAAACTCGATTAAATATATTGATGGAAAAATTGGGTAACAAATGTATCTTAACTTTTTTTAATCTCAAAAAAGAATAAAACTAAAATAAAAAATCATTCTGAGTCTAAACAATGTATAACGTATCTTTAATACTCCTTTACTACATAAGAAATTCTTGATTATATATTTCACTTAAGCATTTGATTCAGTCTGTAATGATTCATTATAAGTTATAGAAAGAGAAAATAAGTAGGATATGGCATACGCTTTCAACATATTACATAAAGTACCTGCATATTCCTACCATTTAACACAAAATTTACTAGGCTAGAAGAATGATACTGTGCGGGGTCAGAGTTGGTTTGATAGTATAATATATCTTTCACTTCGGGTAGCTAACAACAGAAACAAATATCCTTATGGGAATGGAAGGCTATAATTTAAGTTTAAATGCTTCAAAAACCTCAAAAATATTTAGAGCAACTTGCTTCTCTATAGTATAATATATCTTTCACTTCGGGTAGCTAACAACAGAAACAAATATCCTTATGGGAATGGAAAGCTATAATTTAAGTTTAAATGCTTCAAAAACCTCAAAAATATTTAGAGCAACTTGCTTCTCTTCCTTTTGTATCTTTTTTGCCTTTTATTATTTTCCTACTGTACCATGCTAAGACCTCCCCTACAATGGTACAGAAATGATATTTTTATCATATATGAGTTTTTATCACATATATGAGGTCTTGAATATTACTGAATGATTTTTTTTAATGCATCTATAGAATCTATAACATGGATTTTCTCCTGTATTCTGCTAATGTGGTGAATAACGTTTACAGATGTTTTATGTGAAACTACCTTCACATTTCTGGGATAACACACACTGGTAACCGAGTTTTCTCTTTTTTTAAAAAATACACCTAACAAATTCAGATTTCCAACAATTTCATTTAACATTTTGACACCTATTTTATTGAATGAAATAGGCTCCTAATTTTCTTCACATACTCTTTTGGAAACAGGGTTATATTGGCCTTATAGAATGACCTGGGGAAATTGCTCTTTTTCTTTTCTCTGGAAGAATTTATATAAGAGTGGTATGACTCTTGAAAGTTTACTGAAATAGAATTCAGCTTTAAAACCATCTGGATCAGTTGATTCTTCCATGGGAAAATCTTAAAACATTGATTCCATATCTGTAATAGTTATAGGATTATTAAAACTTCCCACTTGTTCTTGAATGAGTTTTGGTACATTCTATTTTCCTAGAAATTTGTCAATTTCTTATAAGTTTTCAAATTTATCAGCACAAAGTTTATAGTACACTTTTTAGTCTACCCAATCTTTGTATTTGTTAGTTGTATCTATCTTTGTATTTCAGTATTATTTACTTGTGCCTTGTCTTTATCTACTTTTTCCCTATCCAAATGGATTGTCTATTTTTTTAATCTTTTCTAAGTATCAACTTCTGTCTTCTTTGCTCTTCTCTATTTTAACTGTTTTCTAATTCACTGATTTTCACTCTTATCTGTCCAAATTCTAATTTTTATCTCCTTTTATTTTCTGTTTATTCTAATATTCCTTTTCTATCTTAAGTTAAATTTACAGCTTCTCCATTTTCAGCTTTTCTTCTTTCCTAACATAAATATTTATGACCATAAATTTCCCTTTAAATACCAATTTCATGGTACCCCACAGACTGTGACTGGTGGTATTTTCATTACCATTGGGTTGTAAGCTTTTAAAAATTTCTACTATGATTTGTCCTACTGGCTATTTACAAGGATGGCTAATTTAAAGTGCATGCTTTTGTTAAAAACTTATATTTTTGCTATTTATTTCTAACTTAATTGCATTATGGTTAGAGAATACAGTCTGCAGGATATCAATTCTTTGAAAGGTGTTAATCTGTGCTTTGTAACCTAGTACATGTTTGGTTTTTGTAACTGTTCCTTATGTATTTGTGTATTATACAGGAGGCAGTCATCATTAAACTATGCTTCACTGAGCTCAAATCAACTAAAGACAGACTAATTTTTTAATTCCATGAATTATTAGTAATTGAGATAGGTATATACAAATTTCCTAATATGACAGTAAATTTGTCCATTTTCTCAAATTTTGATTTATATATTTTGAGTCTATTGCAATAGGTGCATTCAAGTTTAGAACTGCTATATTTCACTGGTAAATTAGACTTGTTACCATTACATACTGACTCTTTCTGCCTAATAATGTCTTTTAGTTTAATGTTAATATAACTGTTCCAGTTTTTAGTTAATAATTGCCTGAAATATCATTTTCTAACATTTTATTTTCAACCTTTCTGTATACTTACGCTTTAACTGCTTTTTGCAAACAGCATTTTTTTATTTTATTTTATTTTTTTTCCTTTTTGTCTTTTTTCGTGACCGGCAACGGATCGCAACCCTCAGTGTCGCTATTTATTTCTAACTTAATTGCATTATGGTTAGAGAATACAGTCTGCAGGATATCAATTCTTTGAAAGGTGTTAATCTGTGCTTTGTAACCTAGTACATGTTTGGTTTTTGTAACTGTTCCTTATGTATTTGTGTATTATACAGGAGGCAGTCATCATTAAACTATGCTTCACTGAGCTCAAATCAACTAAAGACAGACTAATTTTTTAATTCCATGAATTATTAGTAATTGAGATAGGTATATACAAATTTCCTAATATGACAGTAAATTTGTCCATTTTCTCAAATTTTGATTTATATATTTTGAGTCTATTGCAATAGGTGCATTCAAGTTTAGAACTGCTATATTTCACTGGTAAATTAGACTTGTTACCATTACATACTGACTCTTTCTGCCTAATAATGTCTTTTAGTTTAATGTTAATATAACTGTTCCAGTTTTTAGTTAATAATTGCCTGAAATATCATTTTCTAACATTTTATTTTCAACCTTTCTGTATACTTACGCTTTAACTGCTTTTTGCAAACAGCATTTTTTTATTTTATTTTATTTTTTTTCCTTTTTGTCTTTTTTCGTGACCGGCAACGGATCGCAACCCTCAGTGTCGCGCCCGTACTGGACCGGGACCGGCAACGGGATCGGCAACGGGATCGCAACCCTCAGTGCTGTGCCCGCACCTCGCTCAGCCAGTGAGCGGCCGGTCTGTATGTGGGATCCAAACCCTCGGCGGGAGCGCTGCCGCGCTCCCAAGCGGCGCACTGTAGCAGTGCACCACTGGGCCGGCCAAACAGCATTTTTAAAAAAAACCCAACTGATAAGCTTTGTCTTTCATAAGCCAAGATTACTCAATTTATATTTGTTGTGATTATTAACATATAAGACTTGTTCCTATATCCTACCTTTTTAATCTTCATTTTTTTCCTCCTTTTCTATGCTTTTTCTTCCTTTCTCACCTTTTTTGGGGGGGATTGATTTTAAATGCTCTTTTTCCATGTCTTAATTCCTGTTTTCCACTGCACATATTTCTAGTACACATATTTTATACTTATTCTTGTAGTGGTTATCTTTGAAATATCACCACACAAATTTAACTTAGATCAAGAGTTAATTAACATTCCAGTCCTCCTCAAAACAATACACTTCAACTCTGATCTTCCTCCATCAATGTAAACGCTATTGCTGTCCAGTGTTTTAGTTCTATTTCCCTACCCCTCACTTTTTTTTTTAAAACAAATTACCAGGTTGTACTATTGTAAGGTATCAATGCAAGTAGTTGATTACAGACCAAATGTGTTTTGTTTATTCTCCTGTATCTCTGTATCTAAGTATAAGCAGGGACATTTCCCTTACACTTGCAAGTCATATTCAAGTGCCTACTGACCATCTATATTGCACATCTAACTAGCATGTAAAACTTCCAAAATGANTCAAGTGCCTACTGACCATCTATATTGCACATCTAACTAGCATGTAAAACTTCCAAAATGAGTTTCTACTTCCCAGTCCTCTCCCCAGACTTCCCCATCTCAGCAAATGACATTAACATCCATGCAATGCTTAAGCCAAAAACCCAAGTCATGACTGATTTCTCAGTCTCCTTCATCTCACACCCAATCTATCCTATTATTTATATTTTCAAAATATTCTCAAACCTGTTTACTTTTCTTAATCCTTACTACTACCCACTAGTCCAACAGCCTTACTTCCCCCACTTTTTTAAACTTTAGTCCCTTTCCAATTCAATCTCCACAAAGTATCCAGAGCCATCCTTCAAAAATGTGTATCAGAACAGTTGTTTCTACATGTAAAAATCTGCTTTCTGAATAAATTTCAGATGTTCTCATATGGCCTGCATAGTCTGGTTCCTGCCTACTGTCTCACATCACTCTTCACTCATTATGTTTCAACCCCGCCACCTTCATATAATGCCAAACCCTTTCCTTTTTAATACCTCTGCTCTTACCTTTCCTTTTGCCTATTAAGCTCCTCTTCAACCATTAATTTTTATCTTTTAGATCTCAGCTCAAGTGTCAATTCCTAAGAGACATCCTCCCTGACCATTCTAATTAATGTAATGTAAATTCTAATTAATCTAATGCAATTAGACAAGAATACTAAAACTCCTACTTTTGCAACTAACTGTCTCCATTTCTATGAATGACACTGATTTCCCTCTTGAGGCTGCCATTTCTCCTTTATTATTATCTCACTGTATAGCAATGTCAGCTCTAATACACCCATTCCCAACTCAACAAAAATGACCTTTTAATGCCCAAGTTTTCTTTATAAAGCAAAGTGGAAGAATGCATTGTATCTCAATACAAGACAATGAAATTATCAGTATTTTCAATTTAATTGTTCTTTTAAAAATACTAAAAGCATAATGAAAAAATCAGTGGGGCCAAGTGGTCCTACACAGGGCTTACAAATGCAATTAACAGCATACCCAACATCTGAATGTATACCATTCCTGTACAATACACATTAAAATAAATTTCACTGTTAAACATACCCTTCCTGAAGAGATAATTCCTGGTTTTCTTCTTCAGGGCCACTGCTATCACTCTGTAGCTCAGGTTCATTCTCATCTTTTCCTGGCAGAGTCTCCCAGCTTTCATCACTGGAGGACTGATCTTTTTCTGTACCAGAAAATCGATGCGCTAAAGAAGCAGACCATTCCCCATCACTGCATTCTGAACTGCAAATTAGAACAGAAATAAAAGAAACCATCTTAATGTTGTCATTTTTATCATTTGGAATGTTAACCAGTCATCACAGAACAGAACAGACTGCTGTTCACATGATTTGTCAGTTGCTAAAACATTTTTTAAAAAAATACAGAAATAAATAGACCCAGCAGAATTAACTCTTTCAAATGAATATGGCATATGGTAAATTATGGAATATTATTTTTTCTTTCACTAAAGTACATAATTCCATGGTATCTAAAAATAGTCTTGTCATATTTTAGACATATTTCTAAATACAGTTTGGTAATCATAAATGCTATCTGGAATAACAGATTTATCGCTCACCTGACCTGATTAAAACAACTTTATAATTACATATTGACAACTAATGTCATATCCTATATGAATAAATTTCCACCATTACCATGTAGTAAAAGCTTAACTGTTTTTCTCCTTCCCTTTTCACACAAAAA
>NW_007727779.1:92436-96081 GCF_000696425.1 Galeopterus variegatus
AAAAACTTGTATAAGAGGAATATTCATAAAATGCAGCATTGACAAATCTTTGCTGAAGTCCTTAGGACTGTGAACACAAAATAGATATCAGTTCAAGAAAATATTTGGATAAGGAAACTTTTAAAAGGTGGGATTAACTAAGAACTTCAAAAAATTACTTTTGGTTATTTAACTACTCTTACTTTTTAAAGAACTAGTCATCTTATACTACCAAAGGCTAAAACATAACTTGTCAATGTTGAAAGTAAGTTTAAATGCCCTTCCCAACCATATCAACCATTCTGGTCAAGAATCTCCTTAAAGATTTCCCTTTGTTCACTTGATTTTGGGGAAAGAAAAATTAAGAAACTTTAGTTTACATTTTTCAAAAGAAGTGATAATTGGTAGGAAATTACATTTTCCCAATGATTATATTATTAATATCTAGTTAATGAGTCCCTCATATCATAGACAGATGAACTCAAGAAATGAAGATGCTATTAAACAGCAGCACAGCACTAATCTGAGTTCTGACAGATTTAATAGAAGCAAAAAAATAAAATCAACTTCCAATTTTTGGTAAACAATGGGCACAAATATCCAGAAGGAAAGCAATATCCAGAAGGAAAGCCGAGGCACAGCAACTAAAAGGTGTCTAAAAGTTGGGTATGAACCAAAGCTGCTTGTATTTTGTAAAATTTTCTGCGATCCAAAGAATAATCTAAGATCAAGTAAAACATTTCTGGACATATATAGGTGTCAAAACTTATATAGTGTATACTTTTGTAAGTAATACACGGGAGACAGTTTTAAAGGAGCTTATTGAGCTAAGTTTCCTTGGCTTGAAGGTTCTCAAATTGAAAGCTAAAATATCAACTTCTATTTTGATATGTCTTTAACAATTAGGGTAAGACTTCTCTAAATTTGTGGCAATTTTTAATACATAAAAGACCACATTTTTAAAACATTTCACTCAGAGTATGATCCTGTCTAGAAAAATAACACGAACTGCACTTTTTCAAATTAATGAAGTAACTGATGAAATATCTCTAAATGTTGATATAAAAAGAATGTCTATGACCAACAGTCAATACATTTTGAGAGCCTATGTCAAGGCTTGGCAAGCTACAGCCTTTGGGCCAAGCCTGACCCAGCTGCCTTTTTTTTTGTTTGTTTTGTGGTCTGTGAGCTAAAAAATGGTTTCCCCATGTCCATCTTTGATTTTGTCTCTCAGTTAGCAAAGCCTAAAATATTTACTATCTGGCCCTTTAGATGTCTGCAGACCCCAGGCCTGTATCATTATTACTCATTATACATAACCCTCACCCCGTAAGGAGATAACTTTTAAATATATATCCCCAACCCTGACCAGCATAGTAAGCTTTTATAATCACTAAATGCCCACTGAACATTTTTAGATTTTTCACCTTCTTTTTCAAAAGTTATATTTTTATTACAAAATTCATCTGCCAGATGAGTCTCTTTCTCGATTTTATATCTGCCAGTAGTACTACCATGCTCTCATTCTGGAAACCACTAATCTTAGACTCTTCACAAACTCCCCCCAAGTTCAAGTCCTTTCTTCTTGCTTTCCATTCTTTCCGAAGAGTGGCTCTTATTTCCTAGCTCCTCCCTTTCTCCTAAAAAATCTTGGTTCAAATGTTTTTCTTCAAACCTAGGCCTACACAGTCAATTATTAATTGGTGTTCCTAAATTTGATCCCATTCCTTCAACTCACTTAAAAAATGCATACTGAATATCACCATCACTTCAATTTATATCAAAAAGTACATTTATAGTATTACTCCCCAAACCTTCAACAGCTCTTTTTTCCTCCTAATTTAAGCCATTTGCCTACCTCCCTCACAATTTTTGTTTCATCTGCATATTAACACTGTGTCAACTGGTACAATAGTTGAGAACACAGGTTCTGGAGTCAGCTTGTCTGGATTTAAATCCACCACTCATTAGCTGTGAAAACCTCTCTGTGCTTTAGCAGCCTCACATATCAGGTGAACATAATAATAGTATCTAATAGCTCACTGAGTTCATGTGAGGGGTAAATGGATTACTACATATAAAATATCTTAACAGTGCCTGATAAAGAAAAAGCCATCAATAACTGCTGGCAAATCTTTTTTTTTTTTTTTTAAACTCAAATATACTTAGCTACTTCCTGAGCAACATCCATTAAGTTCCAGATTTGATGTGCCAGCTGTAAGTTTAAATTCCCATTAAAATAAATACATAATGATTAAAATTAAAAGCACTTATCTATGTACCACTTAATATGTATTTCACCCACATTAGATATACTGGCCTACAGAATAAAAGGTTAAACTTCTTTAAATAGCATTTACAACTTACTACAATCTGATCCCAGTATACTCTTACATCCAACTCTTCCTCTATATAAATGCTCTACTCCAAACACTGTCCCCAAAGTGCAAACTTTTGCCACAATCACTCCTCTCACCATCAACAATGTCCTCCCAATTATTTCAGCTTTTTCCCTCGTTTTAGGATCAGATCAGACTCCACTTCTGTCAAAACCCTTATGTATAAAATTGCTTGTTTTTCAGTTATTTCATGAACTAGACTTTTTGTTTATTCAGTCCAACTCACTTTAGCACACTGCATTTATTTTTCATAAAGGCAAAATCAGTTTCTTTAATATTTACCAGTAAAATTTCCAAGGAGCCTGAATGGTGAAGAGGTCTAAATTTCTTGAAAGGTACTAAAGACTGTGCAATTACATGATTTTAAGTAGAGAACTTTTAGTGATGTTAGTTTATTTGAAAAGGGCCAGTAATTGATACTTTCAAGTATGTTCAAGAAATTAATACATATTTGTGATATGGGTGACGGAAAGTAATATGTGAACAATTTCCTGTTAATACTTCATTCTGTGGTGGTGGGCATGCTGATAGTATTGATCTTACAGTCACATCTTGGGCACAGGTGTTGACGGTCAGCTCTACGCCCCATGAATATGTATAAGCAATAAAAAAAAAAAAAAAAAAGAAAAAGATAACTAAGTGAGCCCAGACCAGAACCACTACCCAGATGAACCACAGAATCAAGGACAAATATGTGATTAATGTTTTTGCCACTAAGCTTTGGAGTAGTTTTCCACAAAACAAAATGCAACTAATACAACTACCTGCATTATATTTGCAATAAAACAAAAACTAGAGAAAAAGAAAAAAATCATTCTGAACATTATTATCTATGACAATCTCCAAACCTAACATCTATACTAATTTGTAGCTCTAAACATGCATACTGGCTCAGAGGGCTAGTCAGAAGAGACTATGCAAATATGATTAAGATTTTCTAGGGGGGGTGGCGGGAAAAAAGATTTTCTAATATTTAAAAAACAAAATAAAAAACCTACCATGGGCAATTTTTTTTACTGAAGAAACAAAGTACTATATTTAATATCAGGTGAAAGTTCCATCCACTACTACCTTTTTCTTATCCCTGGTGGTGGAATACCACATTGGTAAGAGCAAGCTTGGAAGTGAGACAGATTTGGATTAGGATCCTGGCTCAGTTACTTACTAGTGGTGCAAGCTTAGGCAATCAATTTCTCTAAGCTCACTTTTTCTCATTTGTAAAATGAGGCTATTAATACCTTCTTTCCAGGTCTACACTGATGTTTAA